>NW_015505233.1:6671800-6680741 GCF_001515645.1 Sinocyclocheilus grahami | reverse complement strand
TAGAGATAATAACTTCCAGCTTTTAAGCCTTCCTTTATTATTATTATTGCTATTACAAAATGTGCTGATGAATCAGATTTTTAGTAATTCCCCTCGAAGGTCACAGGGAATATAATAAACTGTATTCAAAGAACAAAAACAACTTCAGAACTGGTTTCCCTGGTTATATTAGGAACCTTTATTAACTCACAGCCTATGATCAGAGAGACATGTACAAATATACAAAAAGCATTATTAAATAAACTGCAATGTGAAGGAGTGATCTGCTTCTGTTTTATCTTGCTCACTGGGTCATTTCCCAATCACTTTTTGCACATTCCTGCAGCATGAGTCTGTGTGCTTATAGAAACATGCAGAGCAGCCCAAGACAAAGAGCTTTTCAGACAAAAAGAGGGGTGAATGTCAAGATAGAAACCCTCCAGCACTTTTCCCCTTCCACTTATTACAAATACAGATACCAGAAGTGAAGAACTGGTGGTCTGTGATGATCGAAACATTAACCATTTCATTGTCAGTGGCATGCCAACAAAACAACAATGTAGGTCACATCCTCTTCTGTACGTTAGAATTTTTCCTCAAATAAAATAAAATGGTAACATTTTATAATCTCAGAAGAAAAGGTACAAAAGCTGTCACTGGGACAGTAACTTTTAAATATGTTCACTTTAGTACCTTATTTATAGCTAAACAGTGCATAATAGTTCCTTAAAAGTACCCTGTACCAAAAGTTTACATATTAGCACCTTTTGAACGGGTACTGCCCCAGTGACAGATTTTGTACCTTTTTGTCTGAGAGCGTATAATCCTGTATGTTAACATTAGATAATGCAATAGATTACATGACATAATGCACATTACTTTTACAACATTTTGTCACGAATCCGGTCCGTGGTTTTCCGTCTGCTTGCCACCAGATGTTGCCTTCCAATTACATTGACTCTCACACTACACAAACTGTTGCATGTCACCCCGGACTACATTTCCCATCATCCATTGCACTGATTACAAACACAGCTGTCACCAATCAAACACCCTATATAAACTATGGACTTCCTCTTCCTCACTGCCGAGTATTGTATTGCGTTTATTCATTTTTCAAGCGATAGCTACATTACGGAGCCATTCCGAGTTTCCTGATTCTAGTTTAGTCTTGTTCATAGTCTAGTTACCAGAGTCTGTATTCTAGTCTGTTTATCTCGTCCTGTCTGTCTGTTGCCTGCCCTGGAATTATAGTCTGTCTTGGATTATCTCTTTGTATTGCCTTTTCGGACTCTGTATGTACCTCGTCTGGATTATCGTCTGCCTGCCTGGATTACTTGTTTGCCTCGCCCTCTGGATTACGTTCGCTGTTGACTGACCCACGCCTGTTTACCGGACTTCTCTTGTGTCTTTCCTGTGCTATATCTGTTTGCTGGTGTTATACCCTGCCTGTTTCTGATCATGTCTTCAAATAAAGCCTTGCATATGGATCCGCACGTTTCCTCTGCTCACTCCGTAACACATTTATTAATCAGGGATAGGTTTATTTCTACATGAATTTATACATTTTGATTTTTTTATTGCATAAATGAACATTAGCTAATATATTTTAAACAAATTGAATTAAAAATTAATACAAGTATATTTTTTTGAATAAAAGTATGTTTTCAGTGTTACTTTATGACATTCATTAATGTTAATAACTTTATTGTAAAGTGTTACCAGTAAAATGTTATTGCATATTGATTTTCCTTGATGCATTAAAAAAGTAAAGTATTCCATCAAAAAAAAAGAAAAAAAGTCAGCACTATAGTGTGTTGTTTATTTTTTGTGTTGCCTTGGCAGCAGCAACCTGAGTCATTTATCATGCCAAATCTGGAAAGAAACCCTGAAATGTGTCAACTGAATACAAACACATACTGTAGGTGCTTCAGGCAAAAAAAGATTGTATCATTAAAGACAAACTGTAAAACAATGGGGAAATATAGCGAAACAAAAGTAAGGCCAATGTTCATGCTTAAAACTCATCTATGACTGTTCTGAGTGGAACAAATCACTTTTATTTCTGCTTTACAAAACCATTCACAGTGTTGCACATCCAGATGTTTGCCGACCACAGTGAGTCACTGCTCCTCCACAGCTTTCTAATATATGCCAGTTTTAGAACAAATCTGGCAATGGTAACAATTACTCTGCTGAGATCCATCCATGCAGGATTTTTGCCTAAACCAAACACACTGTACAGGTTTGGCTTTACTTGTGAGGGCCTAACAAATATAGAGAAATATGCCAAAAACAGACTTGCAAGGACATCTGAACTTGCCCATTTAAACAGCTCATAAATAGGCCAAATCACCCTTACAACAAAGATTTTGATTGCCAAATTCTGTTTCAAATATATGCTGTAAACAATGCAACTTAAAATTAACAAGAAAATTAATTCGCAATCATAAAATACATTTTGGGTAAATGCAAAATGTATTTAAAAATATTAATATTTTTGCTTTATTGGCAAGGTTTGTTTTAAATCTACTGATATCAACAGGTTTGTGTGATGATTAGGTTTAGGTTTGGGAATAGCAAACATCACCTCTGTATAAAAAACACTACATCTAAGAGTTGTCGTCACTGATATAGTAAAACCACCGTGAGTTCTCTTAGCATGTATATGTCATGTCAACAAATCTTCCAGCAATATCAGTCATCATTATGAAGAGCTGGATTTTTCTCAACCCCCACCTGCCTGCAACACACACACACACACACACACGCCCTGCCCACAGGCAAATTTAAGCAGCTCTTTCTCCTTTCCAACTGATCAGTGTTTCCACACAGTGTGATCATAAACCGTTTGGCTTGACTTTTTAATAGCCTGAAAAGGCTAATGAACCTGCTGTGAGCCCCTTTACATTCTCAAACACTTAGTGTTGCCAACTGTGAATGTATATATGTGTTTTTCATTTCATTTCATGTATGTAATTTGCTTCTGTTGTACAGGTGATCCTAAATCTCACACACTGTTTTTCAGAGCCTTTTAGTTCATTTAGTGTTTGGTAGATGAATCTTTTCTTTACAAACGTGTGTTGTACTTTGTTGCCTAAAACCTAAAGACAGAAAATATAAGTGTTCTGTTTGTACACAACAACCACTGACTTAATGCTAGTTAAATTAACAATAACTGAGCAAATTGGCTGATGAATCAATAAATTAGTCAGTTCATATGCCAGTTTGTAAATTCAGTGTAATAAATATAATTGTCTCTATAAATAGACATATGTATGGACAACATGCGTGTTTTGAAAATACTGTAATACTCTTCCCTACAGTAGAAGGAAATCATCTGTAGTCAGTGATGGCTTTACTTACTAATATTTGCCTTTAACAAATAATGCATGTTATAAATCTATAATCAAATCAAATTAGGCTGCTATTTTGTCTCTCTTACATTATCTGTTATGAAAGTAAGGCGACGTATCACTTATATCAGCATGCTTATTTAAGATTAAATACAAAACAAACGTTTCTATTTTGTTTTAGGATTAAACTGGTTTTGTGACAAGTGCAACAGAAAAAAAATTTAAAAGTGTTTAGTCTGGTGATTGAAATGTCGTCTGTCCAACTGAACCCGTTTCTACTTCCTGCAATGATGCCAAGTATTATTTTGTTTATTTGTATGATCATAAATTAAGTTTAACAGTCTCATTGAGCAGTCAGTGTAGTGGAAAATGTTATTAGCATTGGATAAACATCTCCAAAAATACTAATTAAAATGTTACATGTACAGAAATCATTAACTATGGACAATAATAGTTGTAATAATAATTTCAGGTCTTATTCCTGCAAAAGCCCAGAACAATCAATTCCAAAAAGAAATATAAAACTTGTCCTAATTCAAAGAAAATATGTTGATAACAAATTTTTATCCGATATGTGGCAATAATATAAGCATAACAGAAGATTTATAAGCAATTTTTGTAGACCAGTCATTTTTAATGGGAAAAAAATCTAAACAAAAAGCACAAAAATTATGAGCAAAATCAGTAGGTTTTAGTCCAAAGCAATAACATTAACCAGAATTTCTGCAAAAGGAAAATCCTCTCCGGAACACAACATGAGGGTTAAATGTTTTAAAAATGTTTTATCATGGTTAAGCAAACATTAAAAGAACATTCGATTTGTTCATTTTGCAAACATGACTTTTTTTGGAGCATTACTTTTTAATGTTCTCTGGACATTTTGAAACACGTAGCAACAACTAAAAAAATATCAGATGAACATCCAACTAAAACGTTTCCGGAAAATGTTTAATGAAGGATGAATAAATAATGTTTTTATGTTAATGTTTTGAGAACATTATTACAGACCAGGGGCCTCATTTATAACCGTTGCGTACGCACAAAACCAGCCCTGAAAGAGGCGTATGCCACTTCCTGCGCAAAAGGTGGGATTTATAAAAACAAACTTGACGGGAAAAATTTCCGCACCTGCACGCAAACTCTGACTCATGCGTACAAACTCTTTTTCCTGGAGTGAGAAAATTAATGAAGTAAAAACAATTATTTTAAGCTCTGTTTTCATGTCGATATATACATTTTATACTTATATGGAGATATGGACTGAAATGACAAAGTCATTACACAGAACTTAAACCAAAATTATATGAATTTAGACATATTTTTAGTGGATGCACTTGATCACTTCTCCGCTTTTATTGACAGTGCTATAGGTGCACAATAATTCACCTTTAAACTGAACTGCAGATCTCATGTTATGAGAAAATATAATTTTAGCGAGAACAATGATTAATGATGCGCACTTACTTTGATATTATGGCAGACACTGCTGAATTCAGTGGTTGAACGGTCCATTATCCAGTTTGAATAGGTCCAATGATAATATCTTACTGTACAACCGCAGCTGCACAGAGGTGTTGATGTCATGTGAAGTCATCTCTACAACATTATGAAAAGTAAGTACTGCTGTATTTGAAGGCTACAACTTGAAGAAAACGGTAAGATTTATACATTTCCTTTTTACGTTGTTAGTGACGCGCCGAGTCAGACAATTTTACACTGCAATAAATAGGCCTATCTGTTTCCACTCAAAATAGCTAAAAGATATTCACCTTATCAGCAAAACTGCATAAATTTAGTTTGATTTGAATTGCTTAAAACAATTTAAATAGGCTACTATTTGGCCAGTGTAAAAGAATGAGATCAACTCTATTCTAAAATATTTATCTGATAACTATTTTAAACAGTTTTTGTTTTTATCTTGTTTTTAAACATACAGACAGCAACAACAGGGATCTCATTTATAAAACTCTCCGTAGATTTCATCCTAAAAGTGTACATAGGCACAAAAGCTAGATTTTGCGTACACTCAAAAGTTTTCAGATTTATAAAACCATGCGTACGCCAGAACCTGCGCAAAAATCTCTTTATAAATCCCTGTCAGGGGAAAATTGTGCGTACGCGCATCTCCACCCCGTCTCCTCCCCACTAGGGTCAGTCGACGTCACAGCGCTAGCTGGAGGAAGCAAAACAAAGGGGAATCTGGAGGCGGCCCACTCAAACCAGCGCAGATTCGGCTACATAAGGAGCTTAAAATCATCTTGTTGTGATGTTAGGTGCCAGAATCGACGTAATACAGCCTCAAAAAAAATAGTGGAAAAATATAGGCCTATATTTATTGCAGTGTAAATACAATTATCTGACGCGGCGCGTCATTGACAAAGTATTTTAAAAAGGAAATGTACAAATCGTACCGTTTTCTTCAAGTTGTATCCTTCAAATACAGTGGTAATACTTTTCTCTCTCTAGGAAAAAAAGTCCGTACACATGGGTCAGAGTTTGCGTTCAGATGTGCAAATTTTCCCATCAAATTTTTTTTTTATAAATCCCACCTTTTGCGTAGGAAGTGGCGTACACCTCCTTCAGGGCAGGTTTTGTGCGTACGCAACGGTTATAAATGAGGCCGATAACAAACATTCTATTAATGTTACTGGAAGAACATTTGTTCATATCTTTGAAAGAACCTTGCCAGAATGTTAGCGAGAGTTCTGAGAACATCCCCCCTTAGCTGGGATGTTGTTATGCTTCTGCGTTAACATGTAATCTGGAAAGAACAGATCATAAAATTATATGAAAGATTTATTTATTTTACTTGCTACTTAAGCTCATGTGAGTCAGTTAAACCAAAAAAGCATCCAACTTATGCAGGAAGAAACCTGCTATCGAAATATAAGACAAAGGTAAGGGCTAAACTAGTCAAGCAAAATCTTTCCGCTTGAAAAGACAGAAGCATGTTTGCCTATTTAACAACATGTTCTCTACATCAAATCAAACAAAGCTTAAATGTGATTACGCAAGATGAAAATAAATCAAGAGTGGTACTATAATGAACACTGCTGATTCTTGTCAGATTTTGCTTTTGTGTCCAAACCCTTGATTGTTCAACACAGACGAAGCCTTGCTGGAATTGTGGGATTGTTTGGGGAGGAATAAAGAGTGTTTTGAGCACTGGCTCAGTGGAAGGTAATTAGCCTTTGGCAAGTAGTGATATAGCACATCTTAAAACAAAACCCAGAGTCACACAGGCTGATCAAGTCAATACAAATGCAGCAGTGTTGTGAGAGCTCAAACCGATGACATACTATCTTTCCATTGTGTTATGGTATACAGTCCTGAAATATGTACAGGATGTCCTACCATTGTCTCCACTATGCAACTATACACATACAACATGGTAGTCCACTATATGATATTGCCATTTTTAAATCCATGTCTAATAAACTACATATCAATTAGACCAATGGTACTTAAGTATATAATGTCAATATAGTGTAACCACTAAACAAACACTAAATACAAGTTCACATTGTCTGCATTAAATCAGTGATCAAATTAATCTCACAAAATATGCCCATGGGACATGTCAAACAAATGTAACCTGCAAGAACATGAAATGTGATAAAAACATGAAAAAAAAGGAAAATAAATATAATGCATTTTTGTACACATTTATTTGTAATTTCCAATATTTCTGTATTTTCTAAATGATTTTTAGTATATTCTTATAACGTATAATTTGTTTTTGTGTGTGTGTGTGTGTGTGTGTGTGTGTGTGTGTGTGTATACACACTGCAAAAGTCTTAGGCCACTAGTTTTTTCAAAAACAAAAAAGTAGTATATATACTTGTGGTCAGCATGGATTTGAGAAAAACATTTCATAATGAGATTTACCCCCCATTTTCAATTGTTTTACTTCAGTAAAAGGCTAGGTTTTTGAGAATACTTTGAATTAAAGATTAAAAGGATTAACAATGCAGATATATTTTCACAGGGTTCTTTGTTCATATTTACCAAGTGTGTCAAAATTATAAATTTTTCTTTTATGCCAAAAATCTTTAGGATATTAAGTAAAGACCATGTTCCATGAAGATATTTTGTAAATTTCCTACACTGTAAAAAATCCAATTAACAAAATGTTGGAAGGGCAAAAATATTTAAGTTGAGCTAATTTTATTGCTTGGGCTTAGTTGAGAGGACATATTATATTAAGTCTACACAAATATATTTGAAAAACATTGAATGAACGGTTATTTTCAAATCCAGTCAACAATTAGCTATGCTAATGTTGTCTAAACTAATAAAAACTAATCCAGCCAACACTGATATCTTTCCGCATGTGCACGAGCCTGAGTGACTTCGCGGGAGAAATGGTGCCATCTTGTCAAGTTCACGAGTCAGGTAAGTGCCACTAAATAAATGTTATTTTTTAGACTAAATTAATCCACAAAAACATACAGCATATCCGATGTTTTTGAGTGGATATTTAGAAGTGTTTTATAGGTCGTGTGTCCGAAGAAAAATTTATATTTAGGCTATGTTAAATGTATGTGAAGTTCACGCGTCAGGTAAGCGGAACTGAATATTATCAATACTTGTATATTAAAAAAAGGTGTAAACGTATTATTTAAAACGTATGTATTTATACACAAACGTACAACATATATAAAAACATTGAATAAGCTTTGTATGAATATGTCTGAGGGAAATTAGCTGTTTAAGTGAAGGGAACGTGGTCTTCTCGTTTTATTCCATTAAACACTTAATGTCAAAAGTTGTGTTACTATAATGAATTTTAGGTTTAATTTTGGCGTGTTCTATGATATTTTTTGTGTTTCCGTGACGTTAAAAGATATGAAGAGATCGCGCGGCCTCTCTCTTTTATAAGCCACTGATGCTAACAATAACAAAACGTGTAATGTAAACCACAGTAATACGCTTATTTTATTATTAATTATATTATTATTGAAGTTAACATGGGCGTGTTGAATGGGTTTTTGCATGTGCAAACTTTTGCAGTTGTCCCGTGAAGTAAAAAGTCGACATTAAACGTGACTAACAACCAGGCTCTTTTCAAACGGGGTGGATTACACAGCGTTTCTGGTCTCGTGAAGGCGCTTCGGAGAGGAGTTCGTCGTTCCGAATGAGAATAAACAACTGAATCCTTTCACAAGGCTGTTATCAAAGCAGACTGCGTCTCAGTCAGTTCCCTAGGTAGTGAATCACTAGATCGTGCACACGAGTCCCTGCACTGGTAAAGAGACCATGGCTTAGTAAACATTGGGACAATTGATCAATCAATTTGTAAAACGTCACCACTGGTATTTATCAACAACAGGCAGGCATATTTTGATATTATTTTAATGCTGTTTAAGGTAGACTTATGATATGAAATGTGCATGTGCTGTTACAAATCCTTGCAACTAATGAACAGTCAACATCAATGCTCCCTGTGTTGTGCGATGGATTGAGGTTGCAATTTCTATTTCATCACAAATTTAATTAACTTTAATTTTAAATGATTTAAAAGGCATCGTTTCATATCTTGAGATAAATTGTACTTTACTTCTCCATCAGGGTGTGGCCAAAGGTTTCATTGGTGCTTTCTCATC
>NW_015505233.1:6631865-6670922 GCF_001515645.1 Sinocyclocheilus grahami | reverse complement strand
ATATTTTGATATTATTTTAATGCTGTTTAAGGTAGACTTATAATATGAAATGTGCATGTTCTTTTACAAATCCTTGCAGCTAATGAACAGTCAACATCAATGCTCCCTGTGTTGTGCGATGGATTGAGGTTGCAATTTCTATTTCATCACAAATTTAATTAACTTTAATTTTAAATGATTTAAAAGGCATCGTTTCATATCTTGAGATAAATTGTACTTTACTTCTCCATCAGGGTGTGGCCAAAGGTTTCATTGGTGCTTTCTCATCTTTGCAAGTTTTCAGATGCTGGCCAGTCACTTCTTCCAAGGCTCCAAACACTGCTATGTGACCAGACTGCTCCTGCAACTAGTGTGTGTGTGTACTTTCAACACTAAGACTTAAGGTAATATGTGTAAAAGTTTAGAGTGTTTACTACAATTAAAATGTGCTTTATTGTTCTCAGTGGCATCTACGCTAATTTTAGACCGGCTCATTCTTATTCCGAGGTCATCGTAGCCACCAGATCCAGTCTGTATCCAGATCAAATGGTGGATTAGCACCTAGAGACGCCCTCAACATCCCTGAATGTCAGCGGAGACCAGGACAACTACATGAGCCCCAGAGACAGATCCCCTCTGAAGACCTCATCACCTAGACGGCCATCGGGACAAGACCACAGGAACCAGACCAGTCCTCTGCACAATCTGACCTGTGTTGCAGCCTGCAATTAAACTGCTAGATTCGTCTAGCCAGAGAAGAACGATGGAGATTTGGTTCCTTCGACACACGATTTTTCGATTTTTTGCTGCTTTAACACAATCTGTATTGTAAAAAGCACTATGTAAATACAGTGACTGGACTTTACTTGACTCAGTTCAGTTGAACTGTAACACCTGGTTCATAATTTTTTTTTTCTGACTTCTGCCTCATTTTAAAGATGTAATTGTGAACAGTAGTAATATTTGTAAATGTTTGTTTGCAAACATTTTGTTTAACTTGTTTAGTCTTTTTTAAATTCATTAAACAAATGTTTAAAATAAATTTTGCAGTTGTATTACAAATGTAATGTTTGACAACTGGAGCACTTTAAAGGGATAGTTCACCCAAAAAATGGAAATTTGCTGTTATTTTATTGACCCTCAGGCCATCCCAGATGTCAGTGACTTTTTTTCTTCAGTAGAACAGTAAAGAAGGTTTTTATATTAAACGGTGATCCTTGGCGATACAGTGCAAGCTGCCGGTTTTTGATTGTTTAGCTTCATAAGGCCTCAATGTGTCCTCAGGAGCCTTTGGTAATTTGGTCTTGTCTGTATATGTTTATCTGACTCCCAAAAGCCGGCAGCCAGAGACGTGCAGTTTATGAATTGCAATGTTTTCAAAGACAATGTTTTCACCTAAAAAATGTCCTTTACTGTTCAATGGAAGGGAAAAAAAGTTAACTACATCTTGGATGGCTTGAGGGTGAGTCAATTAACAGAAAAATTTTCATTTTTGGGTGAACTATCCCTTTAAGCCTGCATGTTTAGTCTGTATGACAAATTTTATAAATGGAGATTGTAATTAAATAAAGGCTATTATGTGTTGTATGGGTGTGTTTTAGTGATTGATAGACACCAGGTAATAATTTTCTTAAACTCAATATAAAATATAATAACTAGTTCCACAGCAATTTCTTATGATGCCCAAATAATAAATCTTAGTTGAGGTAACATATGAAACACATGGAGTGAATGGTTAAATTTTAATTGACACAATTTGCTGTATTTTTCTAAATGTTTGACCAATTAAATAATTTTAGTTGAATGGACTATAAAACTATTTCAGTAAAGGTTGAGCCAACTAAAAAATAACAATTCAGGCAACACTTTGAAGAAAGAAATTGACAATGTAAAATTTCTGTGGAACTTGTACAAATAATAATTAGGAATTTTTTTTACAGTGTACCATAAATAGGCCTATATCAAAACTTAATTTTTGATTAGTAATATGCATTGCTAAGAACTTAATTTGGACAAATTTTCTCAATATTTTTTGCACCTCAGATTCCAAATTTTCAAATAGTTGTATCTGAGCCAAATATCGTCCTATCCTAACAAACCATAAATCAATGGAAAGTTTATTTATTTAGAAGAGAAGTTGTTGGGCTATGAGAAGCTCATAGCCCAAGTTGCTTGAAGTCCAGTGTTAAGTTTCCACAGTCTGTGATGATTTGGGGTGCAATGTCATCTGCTGGTGTTGGTCCATTGTGTTTTTTGAAAACCAACGTCACATGTGTGTGTGTGTGTGTGTGTGTGTGTGTATATTATAACAGTCAGTCAGTTATTTTACAATTTTACACAATGTGAATGAGTGCATCTACCAAACAAGGAAATGTGAAAAAGATTAACCCAGTAACTTTGTTTTGGGAAGCCTTTTTCTGCAAGCATCTGAGAAAATGAGCGCATCTGATTTCGCTCCCTTGGTGACGTGGCTCATTATAATATTACTGCCCCTTAATCTGTAAGTTTACACCCACTGTGCCGTTATTGTGTTTTTGCAAGCGACAATGGTGTACTAGTTCTAATTTCATGGCAAAAATTTGAGCAAAACATGCTAACTCTTCTGTCATTGTCTGCACAGACGAGCATAGAACACTATTTACAGTCCCAGCCTCAGAGGAGACAACCGAGCAGTGGATTTATTGATTTATTTACTGTATATTGCTGCTGCCACACAGATCTAAAATAAACATGTGATTTATTTCCCAGCTGTTTACCTTCACAGACATAACCGACTGTTTTTTGTAACTGGTGTGTTTTTAACGTAAACTTGTGTGTGAATGAGAACTTTTGAGAGTTTAGTACTCACATGCCGTGACAGTAGGGTGACCATACGTGCCATTTTCCCAGGACGCGTCCTGGCCAGGATTTGTTTTGGCTTTGTTTTCCTGTTTTCATGCTTGCTGAAGGTAATGATCGAAAAGTAGTTTAACCAATAACATGCAAGCATTGTACATAATGGACCAATCATGGCGTGTGAGAAGGTGGGAGCTACAATCAAAGCGATGCAATTACGCGTACATATTAGGTGTGTTCGACTTAAAAGCAGTGCGGCTCAGACCGATCAGTGTTTGACATCAAAGTACCTTGAGAGCATTTTGAAAGCATAAGGAACCGTCTGTATGGTACTTTGATATCATACACCGATCGGTCTGCACACGCAAACAAAGCCAAAACCTAGATATTTTAGGCAATATAGAAATCCTGGCCAGGACGCGTCCTGGGAAAATGGCACGGATGGTCACCCAGATGGTCATGTGCTTCAGATGTGTGCTCTCAGAAAACCATATATCAGAAGTTTAAACTCATATGGCTTAAAACGCATGATTTCAGCGAGATAAACATGATAATCAGAACCAAAACAGATGTTTTTTAGCAGGTACAGCTGTAATGGCTTTCTGGAAAAGGGGGCGGGGAGCAGCAGCTCATTTGCATTTAAAGAGACAGGCACGAAAAACAGTGTGTTTCTGCTTCCACTCAAAATAGGCATTTTCAAAATGATATAATAAATGATCTGTGGAGTATTTTGAGCTGAAACTTCCCAGACACATCCGGGGGACACCAGAGACTTATATTACATATTGTAAAAAGGGGCATAATATGTCTCCTTTAAATAATGGTCATGAGGAAGGAGGAGCTTAATTGTCATGATTAAAATAATGTTTCAATCACTGATCTATCAGTGGTTTCAATGTTTCATTTTTGAATAATGCTGCAGTATGGCATTATCTTTATGCAAAATATAACTGATTTCGTTTTAATGTCCGTTGAAATATGGCTGTTTTTGACAGGTTTTGAAATTTACACAAATTAAGATATGAATACATCAAAGTTATGAGCATACGATTCGCTGACCGTTTTGTTAATGACTTATTAAAGAAAGTTACCCTACCCTAACCTAAAGTGCTACCAAATCATTAATAACATTACAATTAAACACCATTATGAAGAAAAAACAGCCTTAGCTGGTTTAAAATGGTCTCCCAGTCTGACCAAGTAAAAAAGGGCTCAAACCACACCAGAGTAACTAATATCCGTGGTGTGAAACTAAGGAGAGATGGCAGCATATGGTGCTCATTCACAGATTCCCATGACAGATATTCAGAGGAAAGCGCATTAGAAATGAGAGGACAGATCACTCGCCTGTGGTTGAACAGTTCTCCGGTACTACTGAGAAACTCTTTATCTTTATTCCTATTTTTGGACCTCCAGGTCGGGAAGCGTTTCTTCTTCTTCTGGGTGGGGCTGGTGGGCAGTGAGTCCGGGAATGAGGTGGCATCTCTAGGGCTCGACGGTAAAGTCATGACCGAACCTCTGAAACTCGCTTGGTCGTCTTCTGGTGAAGTGCCCCTCTGACCCTCAGTCCTGTCAGCATCCCTGCTTTCCTTATCGAAGCTCTTTGACTTCCCAAACAGTTTCTTAATGTTGGACTTTGAAATGCTCATGGCCGAGCCTTTACGACATATACAAAGGTGAAGTATACCTTTAGTCTTCCGAAAGTGGCAAAACTGAAAGTTTGAAATGCGCACGGTTTGTTTGGCGCGCGCTGGAGATTCGGTGTGGGCGGAGCGCGCGCTTCAGCTTTGAACTCCGTGTACACTTTCCCCTTGTTAACGTCTTTCTGATAGAACAAAAACTGGTCTGAGCTGTAAAACTTCACGAAAGTAAATAAAAATAATAATATATATATATATTTACTGAAACTGGAATACATAGTCACCTAGTTTCTTTTGAATGTTCTATTGTTAATTTACAGTGCTTGTTTAATTAAATTCAACCTCCAGTGTGAGACACCCATTGCAATTGGCTTTGAATGGAAAAAAGGTTATAGCGCCTCCTTGTGGTCATGCGTCCACATGCGTAAAAGAAATCTATAACTCGCAACTTGTAAAAATGAAAATTGTCATATTACAATCACTGTGCAATTAATTTTAAAGAAATTATCCAGATGTTTCTTTAAAATATGTTACCTTTTACGGTTTAATTTGTTAACATTGGTTCAGTACTTTAGTTAACATGAACAATGACTGATAGTTCTATGTAATTTATTAATCTTAGTTCATGTTTATTTCAACATTCACTGATACATTTTTCCAAATCAAAAATTACTGGCATTAGTTAATGCACTGTGAACTAGCTCGAACAATTGTATTTTTATTAACTAACATGAATAAATACAAATTAATACGTATTATATAAAAACTGTAATGCTCATTGTTAGTTCATGTATTTATGGATTAACCAAAGTTCACAAATGAGTTTGTTGTAAAGTGCTACCAATGTTCTAAACATAAAATATTTTCTTAGGAATATGTTTTAATTGGAAAGCATTTGACAGGTTTTTCCGGTCTTCAATTTTCATTTTCATTCAGTTACTAAATTACATTATTCAAGAAATGACAATTTTTGTAGAAAAATTTAAAATAAAATAAAAATCAGTATTTGTCTAAACTAGCACATTATCACGATGCTAGTTAAAAGCTGACTTTCTCATGTAACTCAATCCTTCATTAAGGAATGGCTAAATAAAAGCTCTATGCATTCATGTATTATATATTCATTCTGGATAGTAAGGTTTTTGTATCCATACTGCGTGTGTGGTTATTATTAACATTCAAGAGAAGGACTGACACAGACATAACAGGAAGAAACAGAGAGGGGGGAGTTTTGCCCTTCAAAGACAGAAATCTGTGACTGTCAGAAGTGTGAAAGTGACAATCCAGTAATTAGTATAAAACAGTATAGATATTTTATACCAAAATAATTCATACTCCAAATTTGTCATAGCTGCCAGCAGTTTATTTAATGAGAGTGCGAATGCATATGGCAAACATGCAGTGTTTTTAATGTAAAACCTGTTCCTTGCACGCACATACACAGGTCCAGTCAGAAATCTACAAAGAGCAACATTTTAACATTCAGTTTCTCAGAAAGAGATATGGGCTGAATAGTACGTAGTGAGCATCTCTCTAAAAAAAAAAAAACAATGCATGGCGCATTGCTGATTCCTTTAAATGCACAAAGCTGAAAAACACAATTTTAAAAAAAGTGGCCCTGGTCCAACTTTCTAATAGTGTGCAAATTATCTCCTGGTCTGAACTCAAAGTGAACTGAATCACGGACCGAAAAAGATCTCTACATTTTCACTCAGCCATCCAGTCCATTAATGGATCAGCATAAACCGAGGAGAGGAAAAAGGAAACGAGCTCCTCTGCAACACAATCTTCCTGTTTTTGTTCCCACAGGGCAGCAACTCGCTCACTTCCAACAGCAGAGAGATGGGTCTCAATTCATTTTACTCTCACTCTGTCTCGGTCCTTATATGTTGGATTTTGAGTTTTATTCAATGCTTAATGTTCTCTTTTTTGCTACCTTGAGAAAATGTATAAGGCCAGAGGTGTCATTACAGTTCATGAATGTATACAATTTGCACGTTCATTTCTGAAAACCAAAAACAAGATTTATAATTCTCCATCACAAAAAGAATTGGAAAAACATATGGCAACCAGTTTCTTTCATTTATAAACTTCCATTAACATCCAAATCAGAAACTACAAGCTTACTTTCAATGTTGTATCAACATCAAATGCGAGCCTTTAATCAAACTTGGTAGGCTAACTTGGTAAGGCTATAAAGCCATTTTTCTGTCTATACAGTCTTTTGATAGCACCACATCTTAAAAACTCAGCTTCTTTAAATGAGATGCACCTTAAAAAAAGAAAATCCCATTTTGCTACTATTCAAATTAAGGACGCTTCATGTGAAGTGCAAGTGATGTAGTTCTACCTCTAGAGCTACACAGGTGTTTTCCTTCATGCGTTTCATGCCATGAAATCCAGTTATGACGGTGCAGCACTCTTTATGCTAAATAATGAATAGAGTGAATAAGGCAACTCTATAGAATCTCTTCACGTATCTATAGTTTGTTAACGAGGTCTTTCCTTCATAAAAAGCCACAGGCGCTGCAAATTTACATGGTATGAGGCGCCATTTTTGCAAATAACTGATGACGAATGTGTATGATATGAACTTCATATTTAAGTGTCAGCCTTCTGACATTAACATAAGTCAATATGCACTTCATTTTAAACTTCGATAAAGGATCTTTTGAGACTTCGGTGCTACACTGCTCTCTAAAACTCTCTGAAAATAAACACTGGAGCTTTCAACACTGTTCAAATGCGTTTAGATAGAAACAAAACAAAAAAAAGTTTCATAACGGTTCACTTTGCAAGCTTAGAAAAAGCATCTTTTTCATATTTTAAATCCATATTAAAACAAAAGGCTGGTGAACCCACTCTTATTGCTACACCGTGTGGGTGAGAGGAATAGATATGCGTGAGCCACATGCTCACACACTATCAGCCATCGATACGCCGACAGTATCTGGCACTTCCTGCTTTAACACTTAAACTAAGACAAAAAGAAAAAAAAAAAAAAAGTGTGAACAAGCTTTTCAGTCGCACTGAAAATTATTGATATGTCCTAAAGAGCTGTAACGGCAGAAGGAGAAATCATGCATTGGGTATTTACTCTAAATAAAGTTTTCTTACTTTTCCAAACTCTCTTGAAATACTTTTGGTCTCACTTTTATAAAAGTGTGACCAAAAGAATTTCAAGTTCCTGCTTTAACACTTAAACTAAGAAAAAAAAAAAAAAAAAAAAAAAAGTGTGAACAAGCTTTTCAGCCACACTGAAAATTATTGATATGTCCTAAAGAGCTGTAACGGCAGAAGGAGAAATCATGCATTGGGTATTTACTCTAAATAAAAGAGGAGGAAAAAAAGGAGTCCATAGCTTGTTTCTTTCTCTTTCTCGTGTGATGGAAAATAAACAGTCCTAGTGCAGGGAGCGGAGTAGAGGAGATTTTGAGCCATTATTTGACAAGCCGCTTTGCTACATCAGCGTAGGCGATCTCGATCTCCTTGTCGCTGGGACACGTGTTGGTGAACTCCTCGCGCTTGTATGCATTGTTCAGGTACCTCCAGATGCCCGTCATGTCTTTAGGGATCTCAAAGCCTCTGTACTTCTTTGTCACCACCTGCAAGCAAAAAGGGGGAAAAAATTTATTGGAAAATCTTTCTGCTCAGTTCGCCATTTAATACTGCACATTATAACCCCATTAAAAGATCATTTGAAGCCCAAAATAACGTAAAATTCTCTTCAATCTGCAGCATAGGATGACCTGTATGGCTCGTTACCTTAACGATGTGGAGTTTGGGCAGCAGGTTGCAGTCAGCCAGTGTCATCTCTTCACCATCTAGGAAACTGCGTGTGGAGGCCTTCACTTCCTCCATGCTGTTGTGGTCGATCTCGTCCGGCAGAGGAGAGCACAGGTACTCATCCAACTTCTGCAAGGTCTTCAGCAGTCCCCTCTCCAAACCTATGTGTCATAACCCGTTAAGGAGTTAGGTAGAATAAAAAATAAATAAATAAATAAAAACTTGCATTGTATTAATGTCAAAGATGCTGTTTTCACATTTGTTTTGTTAGTGGTTCACAATTTTTGTCTGGCTTATTATTTATGTGAACACTCTAATTAAGATCTTAAAGCCCAAATGATTCACTTTTTTGGATAGAAAAATATAAATATTTTTATTAATAAAATAATAATAAATTAAAATTGTTAATAATAAATGAAAGTTGCTCTCCTTCATGCAACTTTCCTTGCAGGCAGCCAGCCACTTTAAAGCTTTTTTTCCAAGTCAATGTCTGTTTTTACAATTCACAAAGACTATACTACTTAATTGGAAAGACAACAATATTTCACAGTAAATTAACCAATTCACTTTATTTACTGACAGAGCATTAATTTCAAACTGTGAACAATTAAAATATTGTTTAATAAATAAAAGTACAACTGAACTGTCAACTACACACAGTGTAGTTAAAAAATGACTAGAAAAATTACTTCATCTTGCAGTGTTTTGTCAAAGTGGACAAATGATTATAAAATAGTATCTTTGTACAATATAATATTATACAATAATTATAAAATATATCATTATCATCAAGTATTTATCATTAAATCATTTTTAATATAATATATAATTCACAAAATGTAAAAGAAGAACGGATTACGGTTAAAAAGAATGTAACTTGCCCTCTAGAGGGAGAAAGTGCCAAAATGTAATTGCAGTGTTTGGTTGCACTTCTACTAAGCTGCCACATAAGGACATAATCACGCTCCAGTGAAAGCAGATCCCTACAGTACAGTTCATTTCATTTAGCTCTAAACTTTCAAAAAGAAAAAGGAACACTCAGTTGTGCAAACTGAAATGCTAAGGCATGTTTTGCTCTCTGTGAGAGGTGGCATATCCTAGCCATTTCTCCTGTACACAGCACTGTCTGCTAGCCTTGAGACATTGTTGACAGACTCCAGCTGGAATGAAGAGGCGGTTATCACCCACAGTCAACATTTTACTAGGGTGGAGGCTTGAAGTTAGTTTATGTTCATGGTCACTGCCAAACTCTTATTGAGCTGATGAGTTTTTGAGATTGTGCAGCTTTGCATTAAGGCAAATTCCTAGCGTATTTATCATTTACGAAAACTTAGTTTCAGGTAACAGTGTTTACTCTGGAAGTTGATCTAACTATCAAATTGTAGCTCTGCCTACAGCACTAAAGCATGTAAATTAGACACTGGATCCAAGCCCTGCGTTATCTAAACTAGAGACAACACGGTTTACATACACAACGCGAGACATGGCAACCATAACCAGGTCTAATCTCTGAGAGCAATAGAAAGTGTTTGTACGGTTAAACTAAGCTTATCAAATGTGTGAGTATTCCACTGAGCAATATACATTTGGTCTTTTGTTTGGAGGTGAAAGAGTGAAATATTTCTGGTCACCCTCGTTGGCATCAGGTTTGGAATTCTTGATGAAGGCAGAGAACTTGGCAAATAGATCCATCCCTGCAGTGTTGGATTCTGGGTGTCTGGCACCAAGTTTAGAGTACCTGAGTATATAAACACATACGTCAAGTAAAACCTTTTGACGTGGTGTTGACACACGTGACACTTAAATCCACAAACACACTCTTTCACTAACTTTGGAGGGCAGAGGACGTCCTCTAGGAACTCTTCGATCTTGTTGACATCTGTTTTGACCTCTCCATTAAAGGTGATGAAGGGAGGATGGGTTCCTGGGGCCAGATTCTGCAGATCAGCTGGTTTTCTACCAAGAAGAAACATAACTATAACATTAATGTAAATAAATACTTCTCTAAATGATGAAATTATCGATTTTCAATGAGAATTTGAAGAAAAATTGAAGTCTAAAAACTGTAGAAATGTTTTATTACTGAGCTATAACAGGCAGTCAGCATGCCAGAGCCCAAAGCAATTTAATAAATTGTTTTTCTTTACAAATACAAGGCGATAAGATGCCCTCAGGGGCTGTACACTGTGGCACAATAAGGGGTTTTCCAGAGCACTCACAGCCCAACACACACACACACACACACACACACACACACACACACACAAGCATGCACACATTTACTTAGCTTTTTATAAAACCAGTAGGATAAATGCTAACCCTACCCCTAAAAGATTCTTCTACATAAAGTTTTTTCCAACTGAGGACGTTCCTGGATGTCCACAAAGGGAGACTGTGAAATCTGAAAACACTTGAGGGTTCAGGAACAGAGGGGGCATATGTCCCATGAGGCCTTGCAGGCAGGAACACTCTAATCTTACCAGCTACAACAACAGGAAATGACCTCACACCTCTGGCATGAGCACAAGGAGCACCCCTATCCCTTTTGGTGGCACGAAGGAAAGGGTAAGAGAGAGGAGAAAGCAATAGGCAGGCAGGCAAGAAAGAACAGAAGCAAGAAAGAAGGAAAGAAGGAAAGAACTAAAAAGTAGATATTGATGATGCAATAGTCACAGTTTCACATAGTTTGATTTCATTTTAGGGTCATAAAATTTGAGCTCAACAAGGTCTCTGTTACAGCCTCATAAAACACTGACTGAAGATCATATGTGGAAAGTCTTAACAGAAAGAGGGAGAAAAACAGACTATAGGTGTGGAAGCTCTCTTCAAACAGTCATGTAATCTCACACACACACACACACCATAGATTGATGTGAATATGTTTAAATATTTGAGCATATACTGTATCAGTCAGTTTTCAAAAAGAAGATCAAAGAATCTTGCAATATTCTAAGACTGTAACACTTGGTTAACCTCATTTAAAGAAGTATTTAGGATTCACACGCAGCACAGTGGATACTATATAATAGCAGGTTAAAGTCACAGCTAATATTAGATGGCTTAACCTCATGTTCAGAAGTTCAAAATATTAGCACGGATCATCAGTGGCTCACACCCGGGCGTAAAAATATAGTGCCACTGCTGCCTCACTGCCACACGAGCGTCTTAAATTCCTCAGTGAAATACTTAAACATGCTTACTCACACAACATCACGGACAACTGCGAATGCCTAAGACTGAGAATGAAAATTAATATCTGAGATGGCTGAAAATGAGATTTACCAATACACACACACACACACACACACACACACACACTTATTATGCACACATTACTTTGCTATCTAAAAGTGGACACAAATTTATTTTAGATTGTATATAGGCCTATAGTTTTTCCAAACAAAGACAATGCTTGTCTCCATGGAAAGTTTTATCAGATTTAAGTCACTTCTGGGGATATTTCTGCCAATAAACCAAGAATGTTCACACGCACCTCTTAAGGTCCACAGTGGTGACATTGAAGACCACACCCTTCAGCCACAGGATCATGAAGAGACGCTGAGAAAATGGACAGTTGCCGATACTTTCTCCATCACTGCCCGCCTGAAAGAGAAAGAAAAATATGTTAGTCTGGCTTGAGAATTCAGTAAAACTGTCATCATTCCAATGAGTTGCTCCACATCAGCAGCGGGAATAGCAGCAAACATTTTGCAATCACAGGGTTATTATCGTACAACTCCGTACCATCACTGATAGATCAGATTATAGCCAGAGAAACAACTAAACCACATCAAGATAGATAACTTAAAGAATCAGCTCCAGTTACTGAGATTTATTTGACTGGAAGACTAACTTTAACCCCACTTCCAACACACAAACCAATATTAAGAGCAAAAGGCAAGCTGACCCCTGACTTAAAAACATGTCAGGCATTTCAAGTTTCCATAAATCTGTAATAACCAACTGGACAGTGAAAGCTACAACACTGTACACTGACACTGTGTTCTTTCACTGCCGAAGAGACCATCCAGAGACCCTGAAATTCATGAAAATGTACATAAAAACGAGAATACATTTATTTAGTTGGTAACAATTTATTTTAAGGACCAATTCCCATTACTAACTAGTTGCTTATTAGTAGGGATGCTCCGATCTGCCTTTTTCGCCTCCGACACCGATTCCGATACCTAGGGTTGGCCGATACCGATCCGATAACAGTGAAGACATGTATGTACAAATCAAGTATAATGGGAACACAGAATGATCTTGGAGAGAGCTTTACCGAACGTGACCAGGGTTTAACGGCTGAACGAATGAATGACAGACACAGCTGAGAAAAGAGTTTGTGTAAACTTTAATGTAAGGACTTAAATATTTATATGTAGCTCACATTAAGCGATTGTATGGCTTCAGAAGTAACACAGAATAATTCGCACAATCGGGGGAAAAAAAAAATCTCGGATTTGGATCGGCCCTCTCTGACAGATACCAGATCCGAGAAAAATGGCACTATCGGAGCCGATACCCGATATGAATATCGGATCGGCGCATCCCTACTTATTAGCATGCAAATTACTAGCATATTGGCTGTTTATTAGTACTTATAAAGCACATATTGTTGCCTTATTCTGCATGACCATATTTTAGATCCTTTAATCTACCCCAGACCTAAACTTAAATACTTTACTAACTTATAACAAGTAGCAAATTAGGAGTTTATTGTGGGAAAACTTTTAGTTAATAGTGAATATGTGTTTCCTATTCTAAAGTGTTACCATTCACTTAGTGAAAATGTACAACAGCGGAGTACTGAGATAAAGATAATGGAATTTAGCTAGTCGTGTGATTTTATTGAGCCTATCCTATTATGCTTTATGCATCGATTTATTTTTTAATTAGGGAAATGGCTAAGTGCCCCTTTAAAACATTCATCTTTCTGTTGGGATAGCAAGTGTATGTGTGAACATTTTTTCAAAAGACATGAATTCCACAGTGGAGATATCACCAAAGGAGCCCCCCCCCCCTCCTCCTCCGCATCTCTCGGCTGAATACCAACCTCAGTGAGAACTCCAACACACAACAGACCATCTCTCCATTAGCCCTCCACTAAGCTCCAGAAACAAGATGCTTATGACTCAGAGACTAGAGATGTTCATGTGTGCTTCAGCAATTTAGATTCAGCTAATTATGCAATGAGCTGACAGTCAGACTGACCTGACAGAAACTGGTGTTCTTTATCAAAAACTATCGAGCTTTAAGGAATTCTTGAAGCAAAAATAGACATCTTCTTTATGCTGCCTCCTTAAATTCCTTGTTTTGGCCAAACTACCATCCCATACACTACCATTTAAAGGTTTGGGATTAGTAAAATGTTCACTAAGGCTACATTTTCATCAAAATACAGTATAAAAAAGAACAACATTTTATTTGAATTTTCAGAATTTTAATTTTTGGGTGAACTCACCTTACTTTATTTTAAGGGAGAAAAAATCTTATATATAGGCCTATATATTCATGCTTAAAGGGGTCATATGATGCCATTTAAATTTTTCCTTTCTCTTTGGAGTGTTACAAGCTCTTGGTGCATAAAGAAGATCTGTAAAGTTGCAAAGACTAAAGTTTCAAATCCAAAGAGATATTCTTTATAAAAGTTAAAGAGTCAGCCACGCCTACCTAAAACGGCTCGTTCTAACACGCCCCACATATCTACATCGCTATGTGGGAAGATTTGCATAACGTCGCCCAAATATTTACGCAAAGAAAGTAGTAAACCGTCACAAGCTTGAGGTATTCAGCCAATCACAACGCACTGGATAGCTAGCCAATCAGAGCACACCTAGCTTTTCAGACCGATGAGCTTTGTAAAAATCGATGCGTTTCAGAAAGGCGGGGCATAGAGGAGAAACAATAATGTACAGTATGTGGAAAATAATGTGTTTTTGAACCTTAAACCGCATAAACACATTTCATTACACCAAATACACAAAATAATGTTCTTTTTAGTAGCATCATATGACCCCTTTAAGAGAACTGCATTATTTTTCTCTATGATGCCTATATTAAAATCATCTGCGAGTCAAACTTCCTGCGCATTTCATGTAAAGTGTTACAAATTTTGAATGAATACTCCTGAGGCAGCTTCCCATTTAGGCAGTACTAGGCACACAGGTAGGTTTTGGAACACAGCTAGGCAGAATATAAATTATTATAAATATTATGTAAATATCATTATAAGACAACGATTAGATGGTCACCACCATTTATTGGATGAAACCCATTCTGTACAATTTAAGGAAGGCATTACACAATCATAAACGGTCAGTTCTGGATTCTAGCATGTTCTCAGAGTTCAATAAACCTCACAGAGCAGCACTGATATCTGAATCGGCTTTTTTCCTCAGCAGTGTATTGTTGTAAGCTCTCGTGTTATCTGGTTTCACACACTGAAAAGAATCCAGCAGCCCAATAAAGAACAGAAGACTTTGTTCTAGAGAGATCGTGCTCTCTCTCTCGCTTTCATTCTTCCTCCATCTCTTTCCCGTCCAGGCACCCTGCTGCCTGGCATCTCTTGTTCATAAACTTTTCTCTCTCTCTGTGGTGAACAAAAGTTTTACTTTTGTTCAGTGCTCACTGTAGCAAGTTGACTCAGGGTTCATTTTCAGTGGCTTCTCTTGTTAAAATGTGCTGGTAAAGAGTGCATTTGTGTCCCTTTTACATTCCTCCATTCACTCACATTCTCAAAATAAAACCTGTGTCATTCTTGGAAAGAAAATGGGCATTGTTCAAGGAGGGGAGTAAGAGTCAGAGATTTTATGACTGAAGATGATTCAGTGGCTTCCGGTTTCTGCCCAGTGAAAGATGTTCACTGTAAGAGGGAATGGGAAGAGTCTGTCAACAGTTTCCATAGAGACACATGATGTAGTGTCTGTCCTGTAGAGTTCAGTCTATTAGAGCTGACAATAGACCACAGAAAACAACCTGTTCCACAAACTCACAGCCAAGAACTGCAACAGTACAAAATGATGAGGGTTATGATGAAGAAAAACATTTAAATCAAAGCTTCTTCACTTTGTGCTTCTGTGCGAGTCTGAAAACGTCAATAGAAATTAAGAAAAGAAGTTCTAATTGAAATTAAATCTTTATTTCTCTACGTAATGCATATACAGTCTACTATGTAGACAAATATAACATTATTAACTCCTTCAATACTATTTGACAAGCAATACCTCAAGTTTGAGAAAATCTGTAAACCAGTACTCTAGACAAAAGCTACTTTACAAAAACCTAAAATAAACTAAAAAAACATAAAAATAGGATTATTATATACGGTCTCTTATGTTCATCAAGGCTTCATTTAATCAAAAACACAGTGATATTGTTGAATTTTATTATCATTTAAAATAACTGGTTTCTATTTTGATACATTTTAAAATAATCATTCCTGTGATTGCAAAGTTGAATTTTTATATATATATATATATATATATATATAAAATACACATACACACACATATACATGTATACATTTAATAAATGTAATATATACACGCCTCAATATTTCTTAAATATATACAGGTGTGTATTTATATAGGCTACATATAAATATACACAGTACACACACATATATTGTGCAAACACAATAACTTTTATTTTAGATGTGCAAATCACAAACTATTATTTTAGATGTGATTAACCGATTTGACAGTCCTACTTAAAATGTATCAAAAGTGACAATTTATTAAATATTTGCAGAATAAATAAATGTATAAAAAAAGAGATTAATATATTTATATATGCCTCCCTGTTCTCTAAATATTACAGATAATATATCAAAGCATTTCTGAGTGACTGCTCACTGAAGTACTGATGCTATTTAATGATGCTAGATTGTGACAGGAAACCAAGAAAATCAAGTCATGGGAAAACTGTTGACTTGTCAATAATCGTTCATCAAGCCTGAGTGACTTATTTTCTGCAAACATCAGAATCGTAGGCTCCTTTTGTTTAAAGACAAAACCATTCAAATTTTAAAGGAAGTCAAATAAATTGATAAAGCAGCTACAAACAAAGGTTAGTTTTGGTAATTAGTTTTCTTGCTGCAGTACCAGTAATTGCCTGAAGGTTAGCACAGCTGTGGATTCCCCAGGGTGTTTCTGCTCATCTGCTCCATTCATCACAACAGAGGGCAAACTGCCTCTCCTCACACAAACAGGTTTAATAAGAAGACCAATTGTTTGTATTAACGAGGGACACAGAGAGAAAAACTCAAAAAGACGTCAGCCATTCAAGTCCCTACAGAATTTTTATTTAAAAGAATCTGGATTTAATTATTCACTGGTTATAATCCAACTCCAAGTGCTTTTGAATCAAGCTTTATAAAAGAAGCTTAATTACTGATTACAACACATCTTCATAAGTAGTGAAGCAACAAGACAAGACAAAAGCAGCAGCAGGTGAGCTTTCACAAACTAGAAAGGATTCTTTCCTGTTTACATGTTAAGCCCCCTTCTGTCTTCATTTCTCCCCTTTTTGTTTTTGTACTCCTCTTCTCCCTTACCTCCCCTTCTGTAAGGCCTCAGAGGATGGTGGGGAGGGGAGCAGAATACATTCCAGAAATGTCCGGCATGGGGTGTTGAGTGAGGGTTTTGTTTAGGTTTTGCGACGTCAACTGAGGGCAAGCATTTCCTCTCAGACAGCTGCGCACACGTCCAGGGTTACATTCTAACCCATTTGATCCGACTAAAATAATTCCGCTACACAACACACCACTCACAGCTCAAGATACTGGAACGTCTGTGCTTCATGTTTTTATCAGCCAATTTTGAACAGAACTGATGTTGTCCCCTTAAAATCGGAAGGGTCCAAATGACCTTTGAAAGATGCCCACGATCAAAAATGAACCGCAGCAGTGTGTTTGCATGTCTGTTTTCCATAGATGTTGCCCTCTATACACATCTCTCTATTCAGAGAGGTCTCGCTCTCTCAGATCCATATGGATTACTCTCCAAACACAAACAGAGCCCTTTTGTTCAACACCTCTTAAAAACACACTGGGTGCATCCAAAAGAAAAGAGGGGAAAAAACAGATGGCAGTCTAAGGAAGTGAAAGACTGGCTGCATACCGTATATGGCAACACCGAAACCTTTAGCAAAAACAGAAAGCTTACTCATATGCCAAAAGAATTACAAACCAAAGACTTGAGAAAGAGTTGAAATGTTTGGTTAAACAGACTGATTTTGTGAATCAGTTCTAAACGCTCAATGTTTTGAATGATGCTAGTGTCAAAAGTTCCTGCATATACATTTTTTCCCCCAATTAAATAAAATTAAAAACAATTTACATTTCTAAGATAAATTAGTCATTTATACATAGACACATTAAAATGTTTGGGGTTGGTAAGTTTTTTTATGTTTTTGAAAAAAGACGTTAACCACAGATGCATTTATTAACAAAAAAAGAATACAGTAAAACAGTAATATTGTGAAATATTACATTTATTTATTGTAATGTAAATTAGCGATTTTCTATTTTAACATTTTAAAATGTAGTTTATTCCTGTGATGGCAAAGCTGAATTTTCAATACCACTACTTAGCAGTGAACACTATCATAATGTTCACTGCTAATACGCTTTTGGCTGAACTGTGTCACATTCTCTCTTTCTCAAGCTCAGGTGGATGTGAAGTGTTTTTAATATACTCTGTGACACTGTCAGGGACAGATGAAGGATTTGAACTCCCAAAGGAGAAGTGCACACAGCTACAGCTGTCCAGTGGAGACAGTGAGTCATGGTGCAGTAGCTGCTGAGCATGTCACCGTCTCCATCTGATCTGCGGTCTCTGTGAGTGATCTCATCTCTTCCAGCAAAGCTCTGAAGACGTCACAGAGGGCAACTCAATCTGAATGCATGAAGGTGGAGTCTCTCACTCACACACACACACACACACCTCAACAATCAGACACACACATTCTCATGGCACAGCACCCACTCCAGCTCTCTCTTTTAGCCCTGCCTTGTTAGGCCACACTGTGAGATTCCCACAGGACAGAGATGTGTGTGTTGTGTGTGTGTGTGTGTCTGGAGGTGGGGCCGCGGGGAAGTGCTCAGCAGACTAAATTTAGAACTCTAAACAGCCAAACTCTTCACAATCACAATGTGCTCATTCTCCAGCCCCTGTGAACGATCTGACCACGATGTTACCTTATATGGAAGTAGGGAAAAAGAGGGACGGAGAAAGAGAAAGAATAAGACATACAGACAGAAAGAAGGATTTCCCACTTGAAAGAAACATTAATTTTCCAAATGACGTTCACATCAGACAATCTATGATTTAATGTATTTCTATGGACTGCATTTAAGACGCAAAGTGGGAATGCCAACAGACGGTCATGTTCTCTGGTGAGCTTTCTATTCAAAGAATCCTTAAAGTATCAATGTTTTCGCAAAAATATTAAGCAGCATTTTCAAGATAATGTTTCCCATGTAGTATGCACCAAATCTGCATATTAGAATGACTATGTGACACTGAAGGCTATGCCATGATTTATTTTTCCATTTGATTGTTCAATTTCTTGCATTTTTCTTACTACTATAAATAAAGCTATTGTACCTTAAAAACTTTAATTTGTATTTTAATTTTGTAATTATAAAGTTATATACACACACACACAGTATCTCACAGAAGTGAGTACACCCCTCACATTTTTGAAAATATTTTATTACATCTTTACATGTGACAACACTGAAGAAATGACACTTTGCTACAATGTAAAGTAGTGAGTGTACAGCTTGTATAACAGCGTAAATTTGCTGTCCCCTCAAAATAACTCAACAGACAGCCATGTCTAAACTGCTGGCCACAAAAGTGAGTACACCCCTAAGTGAAAATGTCCAAATTGGGCCCAAAGTGTCAATATTTTCTGTGGCCACCATTATTTTCCAGCACTGCCTTAACCCTCTTGGGCATGGAGTTCACCATGTGTGTGTGTGTGTGTATTTAGTGTGAAATAAGATTTTGGTTATATTGCCCTCCCCTAAACTAAATCTATGCAAATAGGATATATCCAGCTTTCAACTCTCAAGATTGTCTGTGGTAATCAAAGACATCTTTAATTTATATTGAACTTGAAACATGTCTTTAAAACATGATAAAGAGAGCTGAAAGTACTACACTTCAATAACATTTGAAAACACTATTATAATAAGGAAAGCAATTTAGCATGCAAAAGAAGGGAAGATATGTCGACATTAAAGGGGTCTTATTATGCTCTTTTACAAAGTCTTGATTTTGTTTTGGGGTGTACTAGAACAGGCTCTCATATTACGTTGCTCAAAAAACACATTATTTTTCACATATTTTACAGTATTACAACACCTCTCTCCCCAGTCTGGCATGAACTGCTCGAATAGTTCCTGTATCAAATGAAGGCCCGCCTTCTGAAATACGAAATGTGCTGTGATTGGTTAGCTGGGCCAGTGTGTGCTGTGATTGGCAGCACTCGACGCCTGGTTGGGAAATGTCATGCCCCTTACCATAGCCGCCCTGCGAGCTTCAGTGTAAATATTGCGTCAAAATCAAATAAATTTGAGCTCGATTTAAACCCGGATTATTGTAACCACTCGAAGTTCGTCTGCCTTGGGAAGGCTAGCGTGTCTCCGACATAGTGATAAGACTTGTTGCCTTCTCTAGTGCAGCTCAACCAGGTCTCGTCCCATTCGTCTGTATTTTTGATATCACAAATCCCGGAAAATATGTGTTGTAGTCCAAACGAGTCATTCGTTGTAGTTTTTGAAAAGTGATTTCGGTTTAGTGAAAAAAAGTGAAAGTGAAAAAGCATAATAGTTTAAAATAAATTGTTGGCATTTGAATTCTGCATGTTACCAAATTCCATGCAGACCTCCTAAGTTTGTGCAAACATTCCCAGAACATTCCTCCTAACACAAAAGCAGACCTCAGACTGATGACTCACGGCCACGCTTCCAGCCTGTCTTTGGTCAACGCTCGCACACTCACATCAATGGACACATGTAGAGTCTTGCCTACACCACTGATTACAAAATGTTGTACCAGCTGAATAAACAAGTGTTTTTCAAACTAACAAAAAACACATAGGTCGCTTCGTCTCTGAGATGAGAGCCAATCAGCTGTGATATCTGACAAGACTAAACACATGCAGATCAACAGCAGAATCTAGACAAACAGAGACGAGCATATAGGTTAAGACGGCCACAGTAAAATCACTCCTGCTAGAAGAACCTAGTCAAATTGGCCTAAATTTAACTTTTAAAATGAAATTCAAAGGCTGGCTATGCTACAGATGTCATCGTCCAGTGACCTTCAATGTCGTGACAGCAATGGCACTTCCACACGATCCCGTTTAAGACCTGGGAGGGAATCAGACAGCGCTGACAGCTCCATAAGCTCCTGAAATCACACACTGGCACATGGCTGCAAAAAGCAGTCACACACAAATAAACTTAACTCATAAGAGACTGTGAGTGTCTCAAAACAAGAAAAGAATATATATAAAGAATAAAACACCCATATGTGCAATGATCATTATGTGTAATGATCTATAATATCCATTTCATTTCTCAAAAAATATAGCTAACTATTTATGGAAGATGCAATTTATGATTAATCCAGTCGAAAATAAACTAGCAATTACAGTCACTTCATTTTCGCTCTTTCTGCATCCTGCCCGAAGCTAAACTCCCTCCACATCATACTATGCATAAATAAATTCACAGGTGTGCGGTTTTGTAAATAAGATGAACCCCACAACAAAAGAACATCTAAAAATTATTTGCCATCTTTACCTTCCAAATAAATACTGAACAATAAATATATAAAAGGGGGTCATAATGTACATGTTTTAGTGGATGATTATTAAAACCAAATTCTAGGGCTGCAGCATGCTGTAATTTTACAGACGTAAAATAAAATACTATTATTATTAAATACTATTTTTTTTACAGTGAAATATTACAACGTTTAATTTTGTATACATTTTTATTTGGTAATAATAATCGCAAATTGTGCAGCCTTTGGCCAAATTGTGCAGCCTTACAAACTAAATTTGCTTTCCTGATAGCATATAAACTATTCAATATTTAAATCAATATGAATATTTTACATTATTAAATCATTGATATCTCATGTATAATCACAAAGATTCTCATTTAATTTGTGTTGAAGGGAATTCCCGGTAACTAAAGATTTTGCATCAATTATCTGACACACACCTTGTACCTATACAGCAGACAGAATGGACAACTCAAAAGGAGGAGCGCCCGACAAACATTTCATTGGTTTGGAAATAAAAGACATGCCCACACACAAAACCAATACAAGAGGACACAACAGAGCTTCAAACAAAAGAATGAAACTTCACTATGATGGCTCACTACTGAGATGACTGCAATGCAGCTTTCTGGTCAGATATGAGCCTTCCTTGAACGCGACTGGCTGAAGGATGAAGAGAGAGAGGGAAGGAGGGGGTGAAAGAGTTCCAGCATGTCTTTTGTCCTTCAGACTGTTCAGTAAGGACAGATCTCATGCAGTGAAGGCATTTGACTTTGGTGGGACTCCAGAGGCCAAGAATGTGTCCATGTCTGTCTGTTCTAATAATCCTGTATCACTGTGAACATGTAAGAACACAAACTTTCTCCAATCTATAAACAAACACACTGCCTTTTACTCACAAATCATTTGATGCATTTAAATGTCTGTGTTTATATAAGATCCCATCTTGGCAGCTGATAAAAGACTGAATTGCATATTTAACACTCTGGAATTTGACTGTTAAAAAAAAAAACCTGACCGCTAGTTTGGGTTAAAAATGGAAGCTGTGAGAGATGAAAGGACACTCTGAGCTGTGCCATAATCCTTCTCAAACACAAAAGCTCCTCTCGAGGTTTTGACAGACACGCTGCTGTTAACAGCACAATAGGTCTGGGCCTATGAACTCCATATGAATACCAAAAAAGATAAAACTAAATATTTCAAAAGGTCAGCATATCCTGTTTTATTGTCAAAGGAGCAAACAGTTCCTTCAAAAATACACGCAAAGCTAAAAAAAAAAAAATAAGGCCAAACTATGGCCTTGAATTCATAAGCAGTGATTAAACTATAACTCTGCAGTGAACAATCACTAACATCAGCTTAAACAAAAATCAAACCACAGACAAAACACTGAAGTCATCTGACTCTGCATGCGGCATAAACAATAATTAATCTAAAGAGCCAATCAAAGCAGAGCAAGGGTTACTGTGGTTGCATCATCAGCACCTGGACTGTGTAAAGCACCTGAGTGCCAGAGTAAACATTACCACTGTCACATGCTAGTTTTGACCCCGTATGCTCATGGAGGTAGAGGATTGGATCATGAATGATCTATGTATTTTAAAGAAAATGTAAATTACACTTGCCAATGCAAAACTCACACTGCTTGCACCACAATGCTAGCGTGTTATGGGAGGTTACTAAGGTGTTTGGGGTAGTTTTAGCACATTGTTATACAGTTGCTGGGTGGTTGCTTACTTGGACAAATCTCTACAAAAGTCTGGTTCCAAAATATGAATCTGTCCCACCTTTAATAAAGGATCTGCTTGACCATTTTATAGTCTTCCAAGTGAAAACAATAAATCCTCAAGTTGCATGATCCGAGAGGCCTATAGCATCAATCAGCGGTGGCGAACTCCGGTCCTGGAGAGCCGCAGTCCTGCAGAGTACAGCTCCAACCCTAATTAAAACTCACCTGCCTGTAGCTTTCTAGTAACCCTTGAGACCTTGATTAGCTTGTTCGGGTGTGTTTGATTAGGGTTGAAGCAAAACTCTGCAGGGCTGCAGCTCTCCAGGACCGACGGTCGCCACCCCTGGCATAAATGCTGAAGAACAAGTAACATGACATTTAACAACTTGTTTTAATCTCAAACCGCACGTATGAGCAATAGTAATAACAATATTTGCTTTTGTAAGCCCTTTTAAATTAGGGATGCACATATAATACAATTCAAGAATACAGATAAGAGAATAATACATTTTGTTCATTATTTTAATTGTTATGGCAGACAAACCAAAAAACTGTAATAAAAAATGCTTTAAAATAACTTTTAAAAACATATATTTATTTAAATATATACTTCTAGAATGAAAATTTCCTGAATTTACTCACCCCCATGTCATTCAAGATGTTCATGTCTTTCTTTCTTCAGTTGAAAATAAATTAAGGTTTTTGAGGAAACATTATGGGTTTTTCTCAATATAGTGGACTTCAATGGTGGTTGAAGGTCCAAATTGCAGTTTCAATGCAGCTTCAAAGGGCTCTACACAATCCCAGCCGAAGAATAAGGGTCTTATCTAGCAAAACGATCAGTCATTTTCTAAAGAAAAATTTTATTTATATATGGGATTGTGTAGAGCCCTTTGAAGCTGTTGGCTACCATTGAAGTCTATTATATGGAGAAAAGTCCTAGAATGTTTTCCTCAAAACTTAAATTTCTTTGTTACTTAAGAAAGAAAGGCATGAACATCTTGGATGACGTGGGGGTGAGTAAAATAAATTATCAGGAAATGTTCATTCTGGAAGTGAACTACTCCTTTAAATATCCAATACTAAATATCCAATAATAAAATATACAAAATATCTAGAATTTACCACACTTCTAGAAGTTGACTTTAATGGAAGCGTTTCCGTAAAAAAACTCAATAAGCCTAACATCTGATAACCATGAGAACTGCAAATCCTTTCTCTGTCCAAGGCTTCATTACTGCTGCATCACACTCTAGACAAGTCACATCAATTTAAGAGACGCTGATCCCATTAAAGCTCTGAGGCTGATCTCTCAATCTCAAATCCATTAGAGCACACCAAGGATAAATAGACAACTAAGAGAAACACAAAGGCTTCCAAACCAGCAAGCACTGATCAGATCCAGCCCCACAAGAAGTGTGTTCGGACCCTTTTTGAAATGCACTGTACATCAACACATGCTGCAGTGTGCTTTACTGCGATTAAAGCCAAAAATCTGAACGTCCACGTGAAGACGACCAGTAGGTGCGGCTGTACAGAGGGAGGAAGGGAGATGACTGCATTATCAGCCGCCAGCAGAGGCAAGGTTTGCCTGGTTTCTATGGCAACAAAGGGGCTGGTCCTGCTGTGATGTTGTGCGGGAAGAAAAGGTGGAACAAAGATGCATTACATACATGCTATTAATTATGAATGAGAGCGACATAAAACAACAGAAAGGGAGAGAGAGAGAGGTCAACATTATCTTTCTGCTGCAGCATGTGTGCACTTTCAAACATATAAACTGAAACGCTCTTTAGGTGCCATAGAAACAAAACACACACAGTGTAAGTGTCACTGCAGCACATCTGATATCAGCGGACTCTGAATGAGAGTGACCTGCGGTCTCTCTTCATGCCGTTCCACATCAAAGCCACAACAGCAGGAGAATTGTTTTACTGCTCATGCACTAATTTTTGATGATGATTCCCTATGTAATGATCAGGCAACACTGCTGTGTGGTCAAGCTGAATCTAAAAATACTGTATGACACCAGCAATAAAAGACAATAATTTCTAGAGTATTCCATTCATAAAAACCGCATCACATGAGAGCAGTATCACTGAGGATTACAGCATGTTACCACACAAATATCAAGCACTTCATACAGTGTGACTTCACAGCAAGAAACTGCAAAATACTCTAAAAATGGCAACAGGATGGACACTTTATTGTAAAGACCCTATGAAATAAAAATTGAGCATTTGAGTTTTGAGCATTTTTTTTCATTAGCTAGAAGCCATCTAAATGTTAGTGTACTTATAAACATTGACAAAATTTACTCAAATGCTCTCTAACGTGAGCATATCCTTATATTTTTTATAAATATTTAAAACACACACACACACACAAACAGATTTATTTAAAAATAAAGCATTTTAAATTAAAATAAAAAATTTTACTTAAAAAATAAAAAACTATATGTATTTAAAACGATATCATTATGTTTATTTAAAAATTTCATTATAATAAAAAAAATTTGAAATATTTTTGAAAGGAAATTCTTTTCGATATGTCCCACCCAAAGCTCAAATACAGTACAGTAAAAATAAAAATAAAAACAGTAAAATAAATGCAATACAGAAAAGAAAACGGTACTCCTCAGATTTCCTGGGGTCTTTAACAATCAATCTGTTAGAAACCAAAGCCCATACTTAAAATATGAGTCTCTTCTAATGTTTTGTAGGGTCACTTCACAAGTTCCAAAAAGAGCTGACCTATACATGTGCCTGCTAATGTGACAAACTGCTGTAATGTTCACTGAATTATTCATTACAGTCCATTTAATACAGCAGGGGCATCCTTTAATTAAAGCCTCGGGAAACATATACGCCTGGTCAGCGTTTTGACGTCTGAGATCCAAAGTCCTCTGAGCTTTAATGCACCAGTAGTTTAGTAACCATGCGGGTTAGAGAGGAGAGCTTGCTGCACGCTTCCAAACAGATCTCAGACTCCAAACATCCACTGCTGGGAGCCCCCTCCTCTTTCTGTAACTCCCTCCCCTCCTCCACTTCCCTTCTCACCCTCCTTTCAGTCTTTCAGGAGTTTTCCCGCTCTGCCGGGCAGAAGGCCTTTGGAGAGAGAGAGAGAAAAGAAGAGAAAAGCAAAGCAAAGGAAAGAAAGAGGACAGCAGAGCTCCAGCAGTGGAGAGGAATTCGAATAATTCCAGTTTGATTACTCAAAGATCCAAGGGAGGACCGGATTCCTTCGCTTCAGTTTATATTGGAAATGACTAAGAGTTTAGTCTTAAGCAGCAAACCAACGACAAATAGATCCTAACACCATCTCTGGTTACAATAAACAGACTGATTCATGTGTGGAGTTCAAATATGAAACTCTGTTATGAAGGCAAAACAATGCAGCAGTAGATAAAGAAATAAAAGGCGGTTTCATCCATTCAAAGGGTATTAAATACAATGTCCTTTCTTAACAGACATAACTCTGGCAGAGCACATTTGAGCTCTTTTGGCTCTGTTCGATGCAAGTGTGGGTTACTCTGTATCCTGGACCGGACGGCTTTCCTGCAGTCGGGATTGGGAACTGCAGATGTACATTGTTGTCGGTTTCCCATGCAAACCCGCGTGCTTTGTGCATTTGGCTGAGGGAGTAAACTCTTATCTCTTTATTTTTGTTACATATAATCATAACAATCTAAAAGGAGCAGCACATAGACAGATATTGAGTGATATTGAGAAAACGCCTCCACCCATCTGACATTCACATGGACATAGTGTCATCAATGGCTGAATCGTATCTCTGACATTGTTAGACATATTAAGGTGGTCGCTTTGACTGTGAATTGTTTACTTATCAAGAGAAAACAGAATTATGACTCAAATTACAGCAGAAGCCTGTAGTTTGGGAGGTGTAACGTTAGTGTGAACATTTAGGACTGACAGACTCGGTCACCATTCACTTTCATCACATCTTTTTACCATATATTGAAAGCATAAGGTGACAGAGTGTATCGTTCTCTCTAAAATATCCTTTGTATTCAAAAACGAACATTATTCGTAGAGGTTTGTATGAGTATATGATGACAAAATGTTCATTTTTGGGTGCGCTATCTCTTTAATCTTTACTCCAATGATTGGAGTTTTTAAATCAGGCTCTTACCTTCACAAAAAGCTCGATGACGGGTTCGTTATCCCCCTTTACACCGTTCTGAGGTACCGAGAGAGCCATCCCCAACTTTTGCCTTTAGACTCGTTAGCAAAAACAACAAACCTCGATTTCTTCACCTCGGCACAAAAAGTTTTCCTTTCACGCCTCCCTCTTCCTCGAGCACAAATATCACTCTGCGGTTTTTCCAAGCGCAACCGAAATGCAGAGTCCGTTAAAATATATTAAAAAATGCCCTTTTCTTCCCACGAGGTCCCGCTGCCTAGAAACACATCACTGAAAACCCCGACAGAGCCCGCTATGCCTCCTCTGCTGCGCTCTCAGGATGGCGACGGAAAAAGCGGAAAGCAACCGGAGTATTTAAGGCGGTGATGTCATGCGCAGAGTGAACGGAACGGGCGCGCGCAGAATCGGTATAGAGGACCACCCCGCGTGCACTAGAGAGCTAGCGCTTCCCCATGTTTCATACTACTGCTGATTTGGATAGTAAAGTTATTTGACTTGCATTATAAGGACAATACGAGTCATGTTGTACGGCTACTGAAAAAGCGTGTTACAGCACAAAGAAGTCACTTTTTTAGGGAGTAACGCAATATTGTAATGCATTACTTTTAAAAGTAACTTTCCCCAACAGTGTCAATCAGTTTCAGTAAGCGAGTTTACCCGTAAATATATTTAGGCCTAATAATTTCGTTAAAATTGTAGAATATTTTGGTGGGAAACTGGTTGGCGTGGATTTTTGAATGTTTTGATTCAAGTGATTCGAATCTTGTGTTCACTGGTCCATTAGTTTCCTTTTCTGTACGTTACCATTATACCAGTAGGTGGCGACAATTGACCATATGCACGATTACTTCCTGGTTTCAGATAAGCCAGCTCAGTCATTTCCGGTTAACTGTGCCTTAAGGAAGCGCCCTTTGCTCGGTTTCTCTACATAATCCATTCACAATTTGGAGAAAAGTTTTGCTTGTCTAAGAGAACCAAATGTCCACATATACCGTTTCAGGAATGACAAACACGAATGTTAAATTTACGCGAGTGAATCATGCGCGAGTCATTGCTATGATTGACAGCGGCAACGGAATGAATCATCTGACCAGCCGATGTCAAAACAGAGCTGTGCATTAAGTGATTGAGACTCAATTCAGACTAACAAAACTACAGCAGCAACAAGTCTGTGTTGGATCAAACTTAAACGATGTAGTTAAATTATTACATTTAAACATTTCAAAATATTGAATTCACTATTTAATTCTTATACTTATTTAATTTGTAACTATGTAGGTATTTAAATAATTCAGCATTATAGGCTGTTGTCTGGCCTTATTATTATTTTTTTTTAAATGACAAGTGACTTTGTGACTTCTTGCACTTTATATTCAGTGCGATAAAGTACTAACATTTGTTGTAATATTTTTTTTATTATAGGGTAAATCAAAAAGCAAGACATGAAAAAATCAGGGAGTTGAAATGGCAGCTGCAGCCAATGAGCCCAAGGGCAAAGTGATTAGGCTATATATATTTCGTTTAGTTTTTTATTAAGTTAATTTAGGAAAACGTTTGGAGCATTTTTTGTTTGTTAAGTAAGTTTTTGTTTTTTAGACCAAGCGGCCAGCGGCAGACAGTGAGCTGATCATAGCCTGGTCATATAACATAGCATGTTTGATCAGTTTAGCCTTCTCAAATCATCACGACTTGCCTAAAATAAAATCTATAGATATAGAACAGTTCAAATAACAACGTTTAAACGTTAAAGCAAGATAAATGTGCGCTGTTAGACGCATATCCAATAGTTTGTGTGGAGAGTGGAAGCTAAAGCGTGGAGGCGCCAGCGAGATCACTTGCATTTTTTTTCAGTGGAAACAACTTTAAATAGCCTATGCGCAGGGAGTTGAAATGGCAGCTGCAGCCAATGAGCCCAAGGGCAAAGTGATTAGGCTATATATATTTCGTTTAGTTTTTTATTAAGTTAATTTAGGAAAACGTTTGGAGCATTTTTTGTTTGTTAAGTAAGTTTTTGTTTTTTAGACCAAGCGGCCAGCGGCAGACAGTGAGCTGATCATAGCCTGGTCATATAACATAGCATGTTTGATCAGTTTAGCCTTCTCAAATCATCACGACTTGCCTAAAATAAAATCTATAGATATAGAACAGTTCAAATAACAACGTTTAAACGTTAAAGCAAGATAAATGTGCGCTGTTAGACGCATATCCAATAGTTTGTGTGGAGAGTGGAAGCTAAAGCGTGGAGGCGCCAGCGAGATCACTTGCATTTTTTTTCAGTGGAAACAACTTTAAATAGCCTATGCGTCATTTTTGCTCATAAAGAGTAATACATGATTCGGAACTGCAAAGTGTCTACTTTTTTGTGTGCACTCACAATATCAACAAAACGTTGTGCTTTTATACTGCCGTTTCGGTCTTGAAAAGGAGCGCTTCACAAAAATGAACCGAAACTCAGCAAATATGATATTATATATATTTATCACAGACATGATAAATATATCTATAGAAAGCTTTAAATGACTACTTAACGAAACTTTTGCTGGTGCTTTGCGGCGAGCTTAAGCCTATTGCGTGCATTTGAACGCAGAACTCTTCAGCTGCGCTGACGGCACGCACATGCTGCTCTGCTGCTGCTGCTCTGCTGCTGATGCTGCTGCTCTGCTGCTGCTGCTGCGCTGCTGCTCTGCTGCTGTGCTGCTGCTCTGCTGCTGCTGCGCTGCTGCTGCTGCTCTGCTGCTGCTGATGCTCTGCTGCTGCTGCTGTGCTGCTGCTGCTGCTGCTCTGCTGCCGGACACTAAACACTGTCGAGCACGGTCTCGTGTTGTTTCCACCAGCGCGGCTATTTTTTCATCACTAATTGATGGATGTCTAAGATATTAAAATAACGAGAAGCCTAAAACATGAATGAAAAGTGAACCTTTAATAAAGTGAATTTTACTGATGAAAAATAATAAAGGCCTTCAAATTTAAAAAATGTATTCATGGCTATAAGGTAAGATATTGATTATCGAGAATACCATTACGATGTCATTTAAGAGATTAGACTAACTGCCTAAACAGTTACGATAGTGTTTATTTGTCAGCATTTAAATGTACAGTTATGTGTCTGAGCATACTTTTCTGGGATTACCAGACTCTGCATATAAATTTATATGTTCTTTAATAACATAAAACAGTATGTTAATTCCACTATCATTATTTATGGTGTTGCAATTATTTTGTTTCTCAGTTTCTGATAAGAAAGAGGCAGGAGAGGTTTCTGTGAGAGTCTCGCATATATAAAATGAGCTTCACCGGAAGATTATGAGCTGGCTTATCTTTATCCGGAAGTTCTAAATAGCGCACCGTGCATATGGTCAATTGACGTTATCATTGAGTAATTCACTTCGTACACACAGGTAGTACAATTCGAAAACAAAAAAATTATACCTTTCAAATTATGCTTTATTAACGTCTACACCAATCCTAAACCTTCCCTATCAGTAATGCAAATACAGTAATTATTGTTGTTCAGCATGAGAAAAATGACCCAATATTGATGTGCCCGGGTAAGATAAATTGTCAGGACACCAGCATGTCTGTTGCAGATGGTGTTGCCTTTTATGAGTAACTGCCAAAATCAACTTGCATTAAATTATAAATATAGAACAAAAGAAACAACAAAATGCTACGGATCATAACATATTAATGCAGCGTAAATATAGAAACTAGTACTAGTTCCAGATTAAACTTGTGGTTATCTGATAAACCCAAAAATGTGGTGGGTAAAATAGCAGAGTTTTAAATAATTTTTCTTTTAAACCGAAAAAAGTTAAGACTAATCAAACATACATTGTGAGGGTAATTTGGTTAGCCATATTTGTACACTCATTTGGCGTCTCAGTTCCTTGAAGAAACCCCCCCCCCCCCAAAAAAAAAACAGCAAGTATTTCTGTTAAGGGCTTTGTTATTAACAATGATCTTCCAGCACACTGCACAGAGAAACACAGCTGATCCAGAAACAAAGCTCTCCATCACTTAGTCTGACCTCTAGGGACTCTTGAACACCTATGTATTCCCACAGCTGCCTGTGGCCAGTTAGGAAGCAGGTGGCACTATAAAATAACAACCAGGGCATAAATATTGTTGCCTTGGGCTGTTTTTGCAGATCAGTCCTTGTTAACCGCACTACACAATAAGAACTCACTGAGCTTTCATTTGTGGCTACTAAAGATTTGTCACCAAGTGTTGCCAAGGTGACGACACAAGATAACACATGTACAGCAGTTGATTATCATGTGTCATCACCAGACCTGGAACACCACAGGCTTTCCACAGAACATATGTAAAACAGCCTTGTATGCATCCCAAATGTAATGCAATCAATGCTCTCATACTGGCTGGGTTTCTCATTTAGCCACTTTTGTTTAAAAGAGAATAATCAAATTGCACATGTAAACATGCAATTTTTATACAATTTAAAGAAGGATTTGAGACAAAAATATTTTTTTCATTTTAATGTGACTTTGTTCAAAGCCAGAAATTACTGCAGGGATCAACAATTTCAAACACAACTTAGGTTACAAAAAATATAAAGCAAAAAATAAAGGATGAAAACAGACTTCACTGATTTGTTCTCATGTGCACAGTAGACCTCAAGCACTGCCACAATGCTCAGGTAAACAGAGAGCAGCCTGCTGGATCAGCTCTCTGGGTGTTTTGGTTTATGGATCATGCACACAAGAGGACAAACAGGCTGGAGTCTGCTGTCCACGCAAACAAAACTCTCGTAAAAAGTCCTGCTGAAGTAAAGAGAGAATTCATAGGCTAACTTGTGCATTATTAACTGTAAATATGCTTTTCAAATTGTTTCATCATGACCATAAAAGCAACGCAGGGGGTCGGGGAATAAAAAAGGGGTTTGTTTTTCGAATAAAGTTGTTGACAGTATTTAAGGGGGGAAAGGAGGGCAGAATCTGATGAAGAAATTTCAGCTGCTCAATCATTTCCACATAATAAAACTCCTCAGCAATAAGCATGCCAAAAAAATCCAAACAAACAAAAGTCTAGGGTGAATTTTAACAATTTGTACATTCTAAAGCTGAACCAACATCAAACATTTAAAATGCAGAGAGTGGAAGAGAAAGAGGGAAATGTGGGGTGTGATGGATATTTCCTCAGGACTGAGATGATGGGGACATCTGGGCCTTCCTCATTGAGCGGAGAGCTTTCTCACGTAGTTGCTTCTCCAGATCATCCAAACTGTCTTCTACTTCACTCTCTGATTCCTTCAGGAAAGGTAGCATTAATTATGTCCGACTCAGGGATAATATTGTTTCACAATATAGACACCATGTAAAATCTTCTCTTTGAGAGAAGTTCTTCTTGTTAAAGTTGCAGTCAAAGGTCTCCAGTCCATATAGACTACCGTTCAAAGTTTTAGGGTAAGCAAAGTAAAAAAAATTTGAGTTTTACTCAGCAGGAATGCATTAAAATTTATCAAAAGTGACAGTAAAGACATCTCTAAATGTTTCAAAAGATTTCTGTAGCATTTTTCAACTATTTCAAATAAATGCTGTTCTTTCTAACCTTCTGCAAAGAACTGTGAGAAAGTATCAGCTTCCACTAAACATTAAGCAGATCTGTTTTCAACATTGATTGGAAATTATTCTTGAGCACCAATTTAGCATATTATAATTATTTCTGAATCATGTGACACTGAAAACTGAAGTAACAGCCACTGAAAATTCAGCTTTGCCATTATAGGAATAAATTACACTACAGTCTTTTTTTTTATCAAGTAAACACAGCCTTGGTGAGCATAAGAGACTTTTAAAATACAAACACAAACCCCAAAATATATGAATGGTAGTGTATTAAAAAAAGATGGTAATTGTGGAGATACATTTATATTACTGGAGAAACCAGACTATTTTATATTGACTGTTCATACAGCTTTAAAAGTGTAACTTCACCTTTTTCTGATCAGAATCTGGCTCTGCTTCCTGTCCGTGTCCTCCTGCCGCCCCTCCACTCTTTTCTTCTCCACTCTTCTCCTTTTTCTGTTTCTTATGCTTCTTGTGTTTCTTCTCTTTCTTGTGTTTCTTTTCTTTCTTCTTTTTCTTCTTCTTACTACCTTCTGCATCTGAGTTCTAGAGAACCAACAAATAAATCATCTTGACTTCAAGCAAAACCATTCCATATAAAAAGCAGCAACACCATAAGCATCACAGTGATTTTAATACTTTTGGCAGTAGCTTTCCTAAATACAGCTGGATCCATTTAAAAAAGACAAATCTAGTTTAAGAAGCTCTCTGGACTCAAGCAGTCTAGGGGAAGTGAGACTTTTTGGGCAGGTGTGATGTACCTTGTTAGGTGATGGGCTCGGGGAGATGCTGCTGTTCTTTTTGGCAGGTGGAGGTGGAGAACGGCTAGCAGAGCGAGAAGGTGAGACAGAAGCAGGCCGCTTGTGAGCCGTTGGAGCAGGAGGAGGAGAAGCAGATGGTGAATGTGAAACCTGCCTCCTTACTGGCTGGGGGCTCTGAGAACCTCTACAAATTGACAGGAATACATAGTAATTGAGAGATCATCACGCCTGTGTTACACAGATAGAAGGGGCACTATAGAAAAACATACCTCTGAGATTTGCTTGGCTCTGGTGTGCGGGAGACCCTGCGAATGGGTCTGGTGCTATGAGACGGGGACGTCTGACGTCTTTGTCTCTGTGGGGATGAACCAGAGGGGCCGTATCGGGCCGGAGGACTGGAAGACACTCGAGTGCTGTGGGGAGAAGAACGAGTATCTCTGCCTCTGCCTTGGGCTGCAGGGGGACTTCTACGGTGGCGGGGTGGGGGTGAAGCAGAAGAGGGAGGAGTACGTCTTTTTCCTGGACTACTGCCACGACTCCGTTTCGGGGATCGAGAGGGGCGACGATTGGCCACAGGAGAAGGCGACCCTCTACGCTTGGCCACGGCTGAGGGAGATCCTCTGCGTTTAGCAACAGGCGAGGGAGATGCTCTGCGTTTGGACACAGGTGAAGGAGACCCTCTATGCTTAGCAATGGGTGAGGGAGATGCTCTGCGCTTCACAACAGGTGAGGGAGACGCTCTGCGTTTGGACACAGATGAAGGAGACCCTCTACGCTTGGACACGGGCGATGGAGACCCTCTGCGTTTTGAAACAGGGGAAGGAGAACCTCTACGTTTTGAAACAGGTGAAGGAGAACCTCTACGTTTTGAAACAGGTGAAGGAGACTCTCTCCTTTTGGACAAAGGTGAAGGAGACCCTCTACGCTTGGACACAGGGGAGGGAGACCTTCTGCGCTTGGGAGGAGACCCTGATGAGCGTCTCTTTTGAGCTGGGGGAGGGGAGGGACTGTATCTGCGCTGTATAGGGGGAGTGAAGCGCCGGTGAGGTGGAGATGGAGATCTGAGACAGGAAGGACAGGAGAAAGGGATGAAGAATGAGTCAGTCAAAGAGTCTTCAAAACCCAAAACCACAGAAACTTGGTTGGATTTTACCTGCGTCTTGGGGGAGGAGAGGGTGACCTACGGCGGCGAACAGGAGAAGGTGAACGATGTCTCCGGCCAGCAGGTGACGGAGAACGTCTCTTTCTGGAAGAAGAGAGAAAGGGAGTCTAAACTCAGTGTTCCACAGTAATAAAGAATCTTTCAGTTAAGAGTGAACAACAGGGCTGGGTATGGATTCTGATTCACAAGGCCAAATTTGATTCAATTTAATTCAGTTCAGTTATAACCTCAGATTTAAGTCTGATAATTCTACCAAAAATTTAAATTGTCAATTTACTCAACTACATGTCAATCAAAACCCATATAACTTTCCTTTATTTTCAAAACACAAAATATGTTTAACGAAACCCAAGTAAACCCGTTCTCACATATGATGCAAGCATGTTTGAGCTTCTGCAAAAAGCAAAGAGGTTTGTTCATGTGTGACAAGCAAATCATGGATTACTTTTACAATATCTTCAAAGCTGTCAAACATTTTGGATGAATAGACTTTCAATTGAGGCACAGAAATCAGGTTACACTAAAAGTATTTTAGTTTTAGTTTTTTTTTTATTTTTATAAATGACAGTTTTACAAGTCTTGAACGACATTAGGGCATGTAACGACAGAATTGACATATCTTTAAATGGACTGGTTCCCTAGAGTCAGTCAGAGTAGACTGGTTGCACTGCATAATTTTGATTCCCTAAAAATAACTAGTTTCATTTCATAGTCATTTGTTCATAAAACTGTATTGCTCGTGCTGTATGTTTATAGCAAGAATTCCAACTCAGTAGAAAGATGCCGTTTCCTGCCATTATTTTTTTAACTTAGGCTTTTTTTTTTTATTTATCACATTCAATCTGAATTGAAAAACAGTGGCACTAAGTAAGCGTCTACAGGAATCAATAGCAATTAAAATCCAAGAAATTAATCTGAAAAATCTATTTATTATCCTAAAGTGAACAAAGCATCTGAGTAGTGACCTTAGGAGGTTAACCTGCTTACATTTTCAAATGAAAATGTAAAGTAAATGCAAATATTGTTGCTTTTCACCTTGGGGATGCATCTCTGTGCCTTCTCCGTGGCGATGCAGGTGAATGGCTCCGCCGCCTTCTGATTTCTCCGTTCCTGGTACCTGCCCCCCTATTCTGTCTCCTCGGACCTTCGTCTTCAGAGGAAGAGGATGAACCCGAGTCTGTAAGCAAACCGACATGGTTATCAGTACTAAATCGAACATCTACTAGCATAAATCTCCCACAACAAACAATTAATTATTGCAAGCACAGGTGTGAGAGGAAGAGAGAGAGAGAGAAGGGAAGTGAGGACAAACGAGTGTGATGGATCATAAAAAAAAATAGTGGTAACCTGAAGAGGACTGCTGATTCTGTCTGCGATACTGACGTCGCTGCTGGACAGAATCTGCTGTTGACCCTTTGCCCACCTTCTCCTCCTCTGAAACGCAAAGCAGTGGAGTCCTTCAGTGCCCAAGAAACAGCCATGTGCCCACCATCACACACTCATGATCATCAAAAAAATAGTGACACACACACAAACCCATAACATGCACCCTCCCCTCATCTTTGTAATTAACAGAAGAGACTCATGAAACACGAGCTGCAGAATCCATAACATCAGTTCATGTTATTTCAACACAATCTGCAAGTGTTTTCACGTAAACCTTTCTGACATGCACACAAATCCATGTTGAAGAACCAAATCTCACCGGACTCTGATGCATCAGACCGCCTGGGTTTAGGAGAAGGAGAGCGAGAGTCATTTCTTCCACCAGGCCTGTGCTTCACAGCTGAAATTTAGATGCGTTATAGTCAGAATCATTTAACGGCTTAATATCCTACAAGCAACATAGCATTGATGAGGAACCATTTCTGATTTACACAAATAATCAACTATAATCTGAAGTAAATTTATTTTAAAATCACATTTAAGTCATTTCAAATTGCAAATAACAAAGGTTTAAGAATGCAACCTGAAGGGCTGGTGTCTGGTCCTGAAGGACTACGACCTCGTCTTCTGGCAGGGCTGGAGGGGTCAGAGCGACGTGGAAGTTTTCTGGGCGGGGTAGCTGACCCACGTTTCCCTGCTCTCTTATGGGGTGACCGAGAGGAGGAACTACCAGAGGAGGACCGGGAGCGAGAGCGCCGTCTGGTGGACAAACAAGTTCAGGTAAACACCAAAGTTGACCTAACTTTTAGAAGTTCATGTGAAGACAAGACTGTATCTAGTAATAAAGTTGAGTAAAAAGGCATGAGAACATTTACAAAACTCAATGACACATCAGTGTGGCTTTACAACACCGTTTAAAAGTTTAAATATTTTTGGAAGACTTATGCTCACCCAAAGTGTATTTATTTGATCAAAAATGTTATGTATGAAACGATTACAATTTTAAAATTAGTTTTCATTTAGATATTTTGAAATGTAATTTATTCCTGTGATGGAAAATCTTCATTTTCAGCATCCATTACTCCAATATTCAGTGTCTTATGCTGTGCTGCTTAATATTTTTGTGGAAACCGTGATAATTTTTTCAAGATTCTTTGTTTAATAGAAAGTTCAAAAGAACAGCATTTATATGAAATATAAATTTTGTAGCACTATAGTCAAGTCTTAATTGTCAATGTAATGCATCCTAGGTGATTAAAAGTATTTCTTTCTATTTAAAAACAAACAAAAAAAACACTGACCTGTGGACAGGTGAACGGCTACGTCTATGCCTAGAGGGTGGTTGCCGTCTAGGAGGGCTCCTACGTCTTGGAGAGATTCGCCTCCTGGGACTAGTTCTGCGACGCGGAGAGAACGACCTAGAGGCAGAGACATTACCTTAAACCCTAGTTCAATCACATTAGCAGGTAAACAAAAGGATCTAGGAAAAGAAATCACATGGCTTTCACCATCAGAGACAAGACTTACCTAGAGCGGGATCGAGGTCGTCTACGAGAGCGAGGTGAACGAGAGCGGTGACGTGGGCGATCTCTACGTCCATCCTTCTCTCTGTCCCTGTCTCTGGGTTTGGGCCTGTCTTCCGATTTGGATGTTTTATCTGGAGATGACTCTTTCACAGCCTCAGACACGGAGTCCGGCTTCATGTCACCCACAAGATCACTGACAGGTATAACGGAGAAAAAAAATGTCAGTCTATAAATTCATCCTGCAGAAAGGCAATTTTATGCACTATTTTAGTCAAATAAAGTCACTCAAGACGGAACTTGCATTAATGAACATTTTGGATTCATATGCAAAGTCCTTTTTTGTCAAAGACAGCTTGAAGGACTAATATATTAGGATGCTGTAGTGCAATGTCAGGTCTCCACATTTACCTAGTAGAGGAAGCCTCCTGAACGAGCGGCTCTGGTTTGGAGCTCTCTGATTGGTCCGGTTCTTGCTTTGGTTCTTCTTTATGATTGGGCGGACTGGAAGGCGGCGAGGCAGCCGGGCTCGGTTTTCGGCGAGGAGATCGAGAGGGACTGGACTTACGGTCACGCTTCACAGGCGAGCGGGACTTCCTCCTGGGAACAAAAGTGAATTGAGAAAAGAAAAAAAAACAGTTAAGCACAAGGCTAATTTACAATATTATTCATTATTCACACTGACAATTTATTAAAGTCACTGTAAAAACGAAAATTGACAATTTTATTGTTATTTTGCAATGTTATATTTTTATAGAATACTGCAGTGTTTATTACAGATGATTTATCCGTGCGCATTTTTTTTTTTTAATTCATGCGTTCTCATAATCTTTAATAAAAACTTGTAACAGGTTGCAGAAATTAGCAAATGATTGGATTGATATCAACTCCAGATGGACAAAGTCAAGTCCCAACCTATATTTTTTTCATGTTCAAGAAGTTTCATGCTGACTGGCAGCAAAAAGAAATCCAAAACCAACCTTTTAGGGCTTTTTGACTGAGCTCTTTCTTTGCTCTCCTTCTCTCTTTTATCTTCATCTATTTTTTTCAGAGAGGCAAGTTTCTCCTGTTCGATCTGAACATTAAAGAGAAGAAAAACTGTTAAACACTCAACTTGATGAGTTTACAAAAGGGCCTTTCGCACCGCTTTAGTTCCAGAACTAAATGTACAGTACTAAAGTACTGGGATGATTTTGCGTGAACTATTTCCCCGTACCATTTAAAGGGTTGCATTCTCACCGACAGTGTGTACTAAGAAGTGACGTAAGCCGGTCGACAGCGTCGTCATTTGTGCGCGGCGTTCAACAACAGAAACAAAGAAGAACAACATTAACAACAGGAGGATGGAGGACGCTGTGATCGGAGCTGTGTTTTTCTTGTGTCTCGCGGGTTTCACAATAATGGACATGGAATGTCGACGTACACGTAAAGCGATTGAAAGAACGGAAAGGAGGACTAAGAATCTCCAACGACAACTGGCAGTGCTACATTTGCTACAAGTGCCTGCACTTCAGCATCCATCCAGCTATCGCTGTTCTCCATACTTGCGAAATAAGTTGATAATGTTTATACAGCGTTTTAAATCATGCCAGTTGAGTGCGTTTTCATACGCGCTTGGCCAATCAATGTCTACTTCCGTCACAATTAGTACCAGTTGTGCTGGTTAGACCCTGCTCCGGAGTAGGAGCTAATTTGGTTCTC
>NW_015505233.1:6564488-6631106 GCF_001515645.1 Sinocyclocheilus grahami | reverse complement strand
TTGTGTCTCGCGGGTTTCACAATAATGGACATGGAATGTCGACGTACACGTAAAGCGATTGAAAGAACGGAAAGGAGGACTAAGAATCTCCAACGACAACTGGCAGTGCTACATTTGCTACAAGTGCCTGCACTTCAGCATCCATCCAGCTATCGCTGTTCTCCATACTTGCGAAATAAGTTGATAATGTTTATACAGCGTTTTAAATCATGCCAGTTGAGTGCGTTTTCATACGCGCTTGGCCAATCAATGTCTACTTCCGTCACAATTAGTACCAGTTGTGCTGGTTAGACCCTGCTCTGGAGTAGGAGCTAATTTGGTTCTCGAAAAAGGCAGTCCTGTACTAAAATCGCACCCAGTTCCGGCGGTGCGAACACGCCGAAAAGTGGGTAGTTCCACAATTAGTTCTGGTACTATGAAAAGGTTCCCGCGGTGCGAAAGGCCCTAAACATGCTGTACACATACAGTCATTCAAACACAAAGTCAATCACAGTCCAACCAATAAAACTGAGATGATGCGAGTTCGCAACTTCTCTAAATCACCTGTCTCTGTTTGATCTCCTCTTTCTTCTGCTCCAGGAAGGCAGATGGGATACCAGCGATGTTCTCCTGGGCGCTTAGTAACAGCGGCCAGAGGTCCTTCATGAACTCCCGAGCATTCTTCCCATTCAGAAACCCGGTCAAATTAATCTGCATCATCTTCCCATCAGGATTCTGCAACGAACAGCAGGGAGGAAGAGAGAGGGGAGGAAACCAAGCAGTTAATACTGACACGGAACCAGAGTGCTGATCTCTGAAAGTCTACCTATACCTTCCCTTCCTGAACATAAGTAAACAGCTGCTTTTCAACAAGAGCCCAGTACCTGTGTGCCTCAAAAATGTCTCTAAAACCAACAGCCACAGCTGAATGTAATTTTTACTAATAAACCAATTGTATAAAAGTAACAAAAAACACTTCTAAAATGAATAAACTGCCTTTGAGCATGCATTACAAGTTTACATTTTATCATCTGAACTGAGATGTACCGTCCCAGTTCACATCCTCGCGTCAAGGAGCAATAAGACCCTCCCCTCACCACTAGGGCTGTCTCTTCCTGTGCAATATCAAACTCCTGAGATATAGAAACATTACAGTCCACAAACAGAGTGCATCAAAACCCCACAAAGCAAGAACAGTCCAGTTGTCTTCAGTGTGAGTGGCGCAGGCTCTGTGGGCTGGGGGGGCAGAGAAAGGCGCTCCATTGGCTGGCCTCCGCCTCACTACTGCATCACACTCAATCACCTTGAGTTTAATGCTATATCATTTATCTAAATTGCAAGAGACGAACAAGCAATAATGAGTACACAAGGCATGGAAAACGCTTTATTTACAACAAATGAAGAGGAAAATAAACCTATGAGATCCATGTGCTAAGACAGGTTTGCTGAATCATGCTCCTAAAGATGTACAGTAGGGCTGAACGATTAATTGCATTTGCGATAATATCGCGATATGAAATAACGCGATTTTTCAATCGCAGAGGCTGCGATTACACGGTCACATGACACACGAGAGTAAAGAGGTGTGTTCGACTTGAAGATCAGATCGGTGTATGACATCAAAGTAAGGCGAGAGAAAGCATAAGGAGATGTCCGCGCTCTCTTATAGCTCTCTCAGTGCTTTGATGACACACCCATCGGTCTAAGCAGCGCTACTTCAAGTCGAGCGCGGGCCATCAGCAGAAAAAGAAAATAAATAAAACTGTAAACAGCCAAAGGATGTAACTTAGAATGGGAGATGGATAGGTTTGTGAAAGCCAAGAGAAAAGCCATAGATGAAGTCGCACAGACCCAGGCAGGTGCTGGTCATTTAAAAGCTAAATGCATAAAATATGACGAGGCATATCTTGCTCTCGGCTTCACTCACTGTGTCTATACCGGATGCTACAGTTGTCGTGTCGCGCCGCAACAGCTCTACACTGGACGCAGCAAAGCAACAATTGCAAATCATTTTAACTGTGTGTCAGTACGTCATAAATAGAACAAGGCATCAGTTTAATATCGCGCCGCATCCAGTGTACACCGCGTCACTGATTATAATGGTTCTACTGTATTTTGCCGCTCGCGTCCGGTGTAGACACGGTGTTTTATGTCGTTGGTGAGGAGGAAAGCCTGTGTGTGTCCTATGCCTTAGCGGACAGCATGAAACCCACAAAAAATAAATAAATAACAGAGAGAGAACAATAATAAGTTATTCTCTCTATGCTATTTTTCAATGTTTCAAGTGATGCAGGTGTTTTTTCCCTGTAGGTTTTTTAAATTAAAAAAGCATTAATTTTTCATAATGTTTACCTAATGCATCACTTAATTTCATTGTAACATATAGGCCTGGCCTACAGAAAATAACATTTATGTTTAATCTATATAATATTGTGTTGGTCATACTATACAATGATTTATAGCTTGTCTTTGTTGAATAATACAGAACAAAGAGCTTTAAAAAAAAACATTTGCTTATTAAATTGCAATCGCAATATTGGTAAAAAAAAAAAAAAAATTGCAATTTGATTCTTTTCCAAAATCGTTCAGCCCTAATTTACAGCACCACCAGTGTTTAGTCATAAGAATAGGGTTGGACCTAAATTTTGCAATAAAGTAGATCTCCAAGAGCAGGACTGAGCACCCGCTGTACTAAAATGAGTTAAAGGAATGTTTCTGTTTCAATACAGGTAAAGCTCCAATGACAGCATCTGTGGAATAACTGAAGTATTTTTAACGCCAAGAACCCAAAATTATGATTCGCTATTCAATATTTTCATTCATATGGACCCATTTAGACTGTGTGATTATAAAAGAAGCCTTTTTTTCCACTTTACACCATTACTGCAAATTACTCAAAAGAAAATTGACTAAGTATATTTTATTTCTAACCGGTATTAAATAAAAACAAACAGAAGAGGAACATTTTTAATTTCTTTCAAATTATTTTTATAGCAATTTTCACACATTTTTTATATATTTTTGTAAACCCTAGAACAGTGGTTCTCAACCATTTTGAGTCACTGTCACCAAGATATTTCCTCTGGTATTTCTGTTGAAATTATGACAATGCTGCTTGTTTTCAAACTTTGGAGTGTTTACATATTCAATTAATTAAACATGATTGATTTTGAGATTCTATAAGATGCAAAATTCTAAATGTTTTTCTTAAATATATATATATATTGCGGAGACAGAGATTTTGGTCATTTTTAAAAAGACAATTAAATAATTTTAAGCCATCCTGTAATTATTCTGAGGAAACTGATATTATTTCATAAATGCTGTTGATCAAACTTATCCAGTACTGATCCTGAAGCATTCCTTTAAGATATTGTATGGCTATGACATTACAATAACTGAAAGCACCTCTAAATTTAAGGAAAAAACTTTTTGTATCATTAATAGGAGCAAATACCTCTCTGGAATCCAACCGAAAGCTTCCTGAAAATCAAATCTTTAGAGACTAAAACATTGACTAATAAACAGAGCTTAGCTAAACTAATGAAAACGCGTCACAAATGTCACATGTCTCGCGTTGTTGTTTTTTTGTTTCATATTGCGCAAATGCACAAACATACAAGAAACCAATGTATTGTTTTATAACTGATAGTGGAGCTATTCACCGAGACTGAGAATAACACGTATTGACTAATTAATTCTATTTAAATAAAATGGGCATCTAACACTAATATCGTACTGTGCTATCATTTCACATGCAATGTTATGTTTTTCGTTTTTATTCTTTAATGGTTGCATGTCATATTCAAAAAAGGTAATCAGGCCTTTGTGTTTAAGATGTACTGCTAAACTTTGACTCTGAAACAGAAAGGCACAAATGATAAAGCTGAAATGACTCTACCACTGGCACAATGTCAAGCCCTGCTTATAACTCACCTCAAAAAATAAAGTTCATCATCAAGGGAGAGTTGGATTCAGAGAGACTTTGGGCTCAGGTGAGATCTAATTAGGAGTTGGTGCTATACTTCAGATGCAAGGAATAAGATCCATATTGGTTCAGGCCTTTTAAATCATAAATCACATCAACATTAGAACATTGCTGTTCAGAAGGAACGGTGTCACAAATCATATCTTCAGAGAGAGAGAATATCATTTTACCCGCTTTTCTGTCTTTTTAAAACCAGACAGACATTTAAAGACAGAGATGTTAGATGTTTTCTGCTGTTACATCTACGCATGGCAAATGTTTCAAATAACTGTCAGCAGTTATTCACTGAACTTCAAACCTTCTCTCATCCTCCCAAAGAACAAAACACATCCAATATATAACTGCAGCATGTGTGAAAAGACAACGGGAAGAGCAGAGCAGCCGTCTACCTTTTCCTCCAGCTGGTTGAAGACAAATTCGATGACGACATCATCCTCAAAGCCAAGGATCTCCGTCACTCGCTGGGTTATCCAGGGCTTCACGACTTCCAGGTTGACCTTGGTCATATCCACCTAATAACGAACCAGAAAACAATCTTGAAACAATCATGAACACAGGATTTTCCATGTATATATATTAACAGATTAAGGTTGACCTATAAGTTACCTGCATATATATATATATATATATATATGCAGGTAACTTATAGGTCAACCTTAATTTGGTTTCAAAAAATGATTTGGTGTCACATGCTCCTTCAAAAACTATTATCATCAAGTCTGAAAAGAGTTGTGCTACTTAAAATTATATTTGGAAACTGTGATCTTTGATGAATAGAACAGCATTCTTACACGGTTGAACTTACAATTTATGGTAAATCTAGGGAACCACAATATGCAATACGTTTATGGTAACAAGGTGCAAAAAAAAGAAAACAAACATGTATTTCCATATCTTCTACCTTCTTCTCCAGACATTCTGCAAACTTCAGTTGCTTCAACAGCTTCTTGTGTTTGTTGCTGAAGCGGTTATCCTGCTCCGCACTGGTGCCCTGAAATAAGAATTCATAATTAAAACACAATATATGATATAACTTCATATTTTCTGTATCTGAAGTGAATGTACATTTTGGAGTATGAGACTGAAAATAAACTGAATTATTTCACCATTTGAGTAGGATATTGACACACACACACACACACACACACACACACACACACACACGATTACGCAGTTTAAGAAGAGCATGGGATTTGTCCGTCTGGGTTACGGTTTCAGTCTGCATTTTCAATTAACTACGCTAACCAGAGCACAGCTGACTGTATAATGTTACAGTGGATTTTGGCTGTAAGAATAAGGGCGATAATATGAAATTCAACGCGTTGGGTTCCTTAAATCGGTTGTTCCTGTTTAATCTGTTGAGTATTTTCTGGTTCCCTCACGCAGCCGCCATTACAGCCACACTCCAATGAACACAACAAATACAGCCTTAAAATAACCAACTAATCAACCAGCTGACAAATAACACACGCAAAACAACATATTCGACCATTATAGTACGAGAGTTGTAAAAGAACATAAGACTTACGCGGAAAAACCCCGCGTCCATTTCTATCGTGTGTCAATATGGCACGATGTCCCACAGTCCACTGCGCCGGGGGAGCTTTTACCTCACTTCCGGTGCCTGTTCAAATCTATTTAATACTACCTTGATTGTTTTTTTGTTTTTATTTTTAATTTAGTGTCATAATGTTTTATAATATGGTGAATTTATCATGAAAATGAAATATTAAACACAAATTTTATTTCATGTTATTTTTGTTAGAGTTTATTATTTGTGACTACTGCAGAGGTCACAATGAACAAAGACATACATAAACTGTTTGCTGTATTAAAGCCATTTATTTGACATACACTTCAATTTTCCACCAGTTCTTAATGAGAGTCATTAAGAGAGTCGTTAACAACTTTTGAGGCTAAATAATAACTGAAAATTAAGGCAGTTTCAACTTTTAACACGGAAATCACACTTGCTTTTGGAAGAAAGGTGAGAAATTCTATATATAGTCTTAAATAGGTCATTTTTATTTGTCTACACCAGTAGCCTATACAGAAGGCAGACTAAGACTTTCAGACAGGCCAAAGCCAAAGAACACCCTCTTTACTATTGCAAGGAATCTTTGGGTGTTTCATCCAGTAGTTCTGCTCTTCTGAGTTAACAAAAAATGTTTTAAAAACTCTTAACAGTATATTATAATACATCAGCAATGCTGAGCGATTAAGTACTTAATTCACACCACCACACTATGCATTGTAAACCCAGAGCCCTTTGATTACTGACCCTAAATAATGAAGACAAAAGTGGGTTTAACAGAACCCAAAATTCAGGCAACTGTGATTTTCTCAGCCATAGCAGCTAGAAAAAAAGGCAGTCTTTTGATTCACATTGAAGGTAGTAGTGATTTAAAGTATTTTCTGCCCATGGCTGTGTTCAAACTGAGAGTCATTAAGAGAGTCGTTAACAACTTTTGAGGCTAAATAATAACTGAAAATTAAGGCAGTTTCAACTTTTAACACGGAAATCACACTTGCTTTTGGAAGAAAGGTGAGAAATTCTATATATAGTCTTAAATAGGTCATTTTTATTTGTCTACACCAGTAGCCTATACAGAAGGCAGACTAAGACTTTCAGACAGGCCAAAGCCAAAGAACACCCTCTTTACTATTGCAAGGAATCTTTGGGTGTTTCATCCAGTAGTTCTGCTCTTCTGAGTTAACAAAAAATGTTTTAAAAACTCTTAACAGTATATTATAATACATCAGCAATGCTGAGCGATTAAGTACTTAATTCACACCACCACACTATGCATTGTAAACCCAGAGCCCTTTGATTACTGACCCTAAATAATGAAGACAAAAGTGGGTTTAACAGAACCCAAAATTCAGGCAACTGTGATTTTCTCAGCCATAGCAGCTAGAAAAAAGGCAGTCTTTTGATTCACATTGAAGGTAGTAGTGATTTAAAGTATTTTCTGCCCATGGCTGTGTTCAAACACTTCCTCTTGTACACAATACATGGAGTGGTCTAGACTAGAGCACAGAGCGAGGTGTCTAGTGGTCCTTACTGTATTTGTAGAAATGGAGCATTTGTGGGGTCAAAATTCAACCCCTCCCAAACAGAATGTCATGATTGGTTAAGATTAGGAAAGCAGAGTTTTAATTATAACATCAGATCATTGAAGTTTGGGCCAGCCAGAATTTTTCTCAGTGCTGAGTCTGACCTTGTTATTTTAATATAGTGTATGATGTCTCTAAAATAATTCAATTGGACAGTTTCATCTCTAATGTGCGCAATGATATTATTATTATTATTATACTGTATTCATCAGAATTTTGTTGTTTCCTTGTTTTCCCCTGTCCCATGACAACTTAAAAACTATGCAAGAACAGATCACAGAGAAGAAAGACAGAGTCTCCTGAGCGGTGAGAGAATGTGAGTTTTCACTGTTGGTTAACATGTTTTCTTCTCAAGCATACATATTTAGAGAACTGTCAGTGTCAGCAGTTCTCTAACTGACGGAAAGTCCTGGTCTAAAGAAACAGCTACCAAATTTGAGATAAATGAGTTTGGAAATGTACTGGAAAGGTGCTGGTGATCTGTGTATCAGTCCCTGAGAAACCTGCTAGCTGACAGGTAGTCCTGCATTGGTTCTTTTTTCACGGATGGAGGCCAGCATGTCTGTGACCAGCTCTGACAGGCCGTACGCAGGCTTCCAGCCCCAGTCCTGACGTGCGTTAGAGTCATCAAACCGCACTGGCCAGCTGTCCGCTATAGAGTGAACAATATATTTTAGAGGTTTTTTTTCTTTCATTATACAAGAAAAACACATACTGATAGACAATGACCAAGATGGACATTGTTTCTACAAATCAAACAAGTACATTAATATTAAAGGAATAGTTCACCCAAAAATGAAAATTTACTGAAAATGTATTCAGCCCCGGGCCATCCAAGATGTAGATTTGGAGAAATTTAGCATTACATCACTTGCTCAGCAATGGATCCTCTGCAGTGAATGGGTACCGTCAGAATACGCTCAAACAATTTAAAACATCACAATAATCCATACAACTCCAGTCCATCAATTATTGTCTTGTGAAGCGAAAAGCTCATCTGAATCAGGAGAGAAATATGCACAGATCAGCACTGTTTACAAGCAAAAACAGTCCAAAACATATGTGAGAGGACAACAGGGGATAGACTTGTTTCACTGGAGGAACCATTATTATGGATTATGAAGTCATATTTTGGTGAGAAGCAACGGTTTAAAGTTAATGCTTTATGATGGTGTAGCGTCTGGACCAATCAGACACAATTTTTTTTGTTATATTTAACAAATACTCTGTAACACCCCTCAGTCAAAACTATGAGGGTCTATGGACACTTCCCCGAAATGCATCTAACACCTCAGAAAAGCAGAACAAGCCTCTGGTTCCATGGCAACCAATGCTGATATCACTGGTTTTATTGCCCAAAGGAATGCAGGCAGAGCACAACTCACAATTAATTTACCCTTAGGAAAGACACACAATGCCCATAAAAATGGACTCTTCTATAATTAATTCATAGGAAAACCTTTCTGTGAATGAACACACATCTCCTCAGGACATTGTGTATACCATTACTGTTCTTGTATATTGTCTTTTGAATTGTATACTGTTTTGTGTGTGTGTTATGATAGATCACTAGTTAATATAGACCCACCGATACCATGTTTGGTCTCTTTGAATTTGTCTTCTGATGATCTAAATGAGCGTTTATATTATATGTGGGTACATAGGCAATATATTAGTGTTCTAAGAATCTTTAGTAATTTTGATTCGAGTTCCATATGTAAATTACCATGCTCTCACACAAAGGGTCATAAAACTCCCCAGTATTTCCAACCTCCCGCTTGGAATTTCAGCCTTTCTCATTGGACAAGCCCATCCTGAGAGGCGTGAATCTTTTCAGGCCATAAAAGGTTCACGCACAGTTCCGCCCATGTTATGCTAGTTGTTTTCTTCTGCTAAGTCTTCTGCTAAAACCTTCTGATCGAGGGCCGTGTAGAGAGCCTGAGCCGGTGCGGGCGTGCCCGGTGGGCTCCAACACATAGCCAGTTCAGTGTGCGGTTCTGTTAGATTCTGAGAAGATGAGAATGTGAGCTAGAACGCTTCTAAGGACACCCTAAGTTCGTGCCAGGCCTCGTGCCTAGTCTTTCCATTCATCAAGATCCTCTGACTCAAAATGGTTCTTTCTCATCACCTAACTTCAGCCAACGTACTGGAGCCCCAACGAGCATCAGGACTCTCTTTCAAACAGGTGAGACATGCAAGTATCAAACTTTGTCTTATTAATTGATACATTAAGTATCATTTGCATCTTTTACAAAGGTGTGTTTGAAATAAGAAACTGATGTTTCCTTCAGGCTGTAGATCTGCTGAATATCAAATTGTACCATAGCTTCATGTTTTTATTTCTCTTCTCTTTATTGCTTAAGCTTTAACCCTTTTTCCTATGCCAACTGTATGTGTGTGTGTATGTGTATGTTAGACTGGTTTAAGTGTTTATCCAGTTAATAAAGTCTTACTTGTATCACACTTGAGGTTGTTCATTGTTTGCTCATAACTGGAGTCCCTAATCATGCTGATTTTTGCTACATGCTCTGAGTAGTATTGTACAGTAAGAAAGTTATTTTCCTTAACCAGGAAATTAATGTTCTTAGAATTGACAGACAGTTGACGCTGAGAGGTCAAGTAAATACTTACAGCGGATCTAAATATTTATAATTAATTATAACTAGTTATAATTAATTATTCATATTTCCCCTTTGAGCTGATTCGTTACAATGGATATGTTTCTTAAAAACACAGCTTTTTGCTTCACAAGACATTAATTGATAGACTGGAGTCGTGTGGATTATTGTGATGTTTTTATGAGCTGTTTAAACTCTCATTTTGACAGTACCCATTCACTGCAGAGGATCTATTGGTGAGTAAGTGATGTTACATCTCTCCAAATATGTTTCAATGAACAAACAAACTCATCTATATCTTGGATGGCCTGAGGGTGAGTAACTTTTTTAGAATTTTTTCTTTTATGTCGAAATATTCCAAATTATTTAAGACTTTTTCAAAATGTCATTCTTTCTTTCACTGCTGTTCTTACCAATAGTCTGCCGGATGGTATCAGGATTGTACGTGACCCTCAGGTGGGGCAGGTGTTTGCGAATCTCTTCTGCCACTTCTTCAGGTGTGAAGCTCATGGCTGCGATGTTGTAAGTACGCAGGGAAAGTTGGCTTTCCGGGGCCTGCATGAACTCAATGGTGGCCCTGTGACAGTCAGAAATGTGCATCATGGGAAGCCGAGTGTTGGAGCGCAAGTAACATTCATGGTGGCCGGTGCTGAGGGCATCATGAAATATCTGGACAGCATAATCTGAGGAAAAGAGGACATATACAATTAAATAGGTCAGCTGTTGTTTACTGCAAAGAAATGACAAAGCTATGAATGAGTGGGTGAATGCAGGTGTGTGTCTTTTTGTACAACTAAAGATTGTGTCTGTAAGTGAGGAAATGCAGAGTGGCTGGTTACCAGTTGTGCCTCCTCCTGGCTTGGTGTGGGCAGAAACGACTCCTGGGTATCGCAAGCATCGGAAATCCAGGCCATATTTATGGTGGAGATACTGATCCAATCAGAAAAGAGTTAACATTAAGTTGGCATTTCGTAATTACATATCATGTAATAAATTAATAAAGTGTGTGTGCATGTATGTATATACAGTATATATATATATATATATATATATATATATATACACAATATGTTTTTGAAAGAAGTCTTACACTACCAGTCAAAAGTTTTTGAACAGTAAGATTTTTAATGTTTTTTAAAGAAGTCTCTTCTGCTGACCAAGCCTGTATTTATGTGATCCAAAGTACAGCAAAAACAGTAACATTTTTAAAATATTTTTACTAACTGTTTTCTATTTAAATCTATTTTAAATTGTAATGTATTCCTGTGATTTCAAAGCTGAATTTTTAGCATCATTACTCCTGTCACATGGTCCTTCAGAAATTATTCTAATATTCTGATTTACTGCTCAAAAACATTTATTATTATTATTATTATTATTATTTTGAAAACAGCTGAGTAGAATTTTTCCAGGTTTCTTTGATGAATAGAAAGTTCAGAAGAACAGCATTTATCTGAAATAGCAATCTTTTGTAACCTTTTTGCAAAAGCAAATCAGCATATTAGAAAGATTTCTGAAGGATCATGTGACACTGAAGACTGGAGAAATGATGCTGAAAATTCAGCTTTGATAACAGGAATAAATTACATTTTAAAATGTATTCAAATAGAAAGCACTTGCTTTAATTAGTAAAAATATTTCACAATATTACTGATTTTGCTGTATTTTGGATCAAATAAATGCAGGCTTGGTGAGCAGAAGATAATTTTTTAAAGAACATTAAAATCTTACTGTTCAAAAACGTTTGACTGGTAGTGTATATGATCATAGAGGCTGCATTTAACATTGTGAAATATTATTACAATTTAAAAGAACTGTTTTCTATTCTAATATATTTTAAAATATAATGTATTCATTAGATACTTTGGTAATACTTTTGTGGAAACCATGATACACTGTCTTTTAAATGTTTGGGTAAATGAAATTAAAAAATAAAAATAAATTAATGCTGTTAGCTGTACTTTCTATTCATCAAAGAATTATGAAAAAATTCATCACAGTTTTCATAAAAACTATAAAGCAGCTAAACTTGTTTTCAACACTGACTTCTTTCAAAAACAACAACAAAAAAATCTTAAAGCATATAATATGTATTACTAATTTCCCCAGACCAACTAGAACATAAAAAACATAAATCTTTACTTCCCCCATCAGCTCTGCATGGACTTTGGAAACCCCATAAATGGTGCGAGGTCTCTGGATACAGAGGTCAGGTGCTGGGTCACGGGGAGATGAAGGGCCGAAAGCTCCTATGGTACTGGGTACAAACAGTCGCAAGCAGTTCTCCAGAGCCAGATCTAACACATTATGCAGTCCTGAAGAAAGAGGAGTGGGGGAAGGAGAAGAGAAGATCGGGGGCAACAGGAGAAGGACAGAATGTGGGACGTCAGGGATAGTGGAAACCTTACGTTGTAAATTAGGTAGTCACAAACACATAAAACATGTGTGACTGAGTTTTCCCACCTGTGATATTGATGGTGCGGGCAAGAGCCAAGTTAGCTTCCCCGATAGCACTGAGTAATGCACTGTAATGCACCAGCCAGGTGATTCTGTTATTCACAACTAGCTCCCTCAGGTTTTTATAGTCCAGCACGTCAGCGTATACAAACGGACCTGTAAGGAGGATCACCCATCAGAAGCTGGAGGTTAAATGAGAGCTTTATTCATATAGGCTACTTCAGAATATAAATGAGGCGAAGTGATTGAAATGTAGGTAATACTTTACCTTAAAAATAAGGTTCAATTAATTAACATTAGGAACTAATAAATTGTACAACATTTACAGCATGATTCTAAGTTAATACAGGTTAGTACATTCATGTTAATTCATAAACATACTATTGCTCATTAATGTTTGAAATATACTGTAAAAAATAAAAAATTTAGATTTTCAGCAGCCATTACTCCAGGCTTCAGTGTCAAATTATCCTCTTTAAATTGATCAATTTAAAACATCCTTGCTCCATAAAAAAAGTATACAGTTATTTAAAAAAAGAAAAAAAAATTGAACAGTAGAGTATGTAGAAATGAATTGTACTAAAGGTTAATAAATTATTTTTTTAATTGTTTTTCATGTTAGCAATTTCATTAACAAATGTTACCTTATTGTTACTGAAATTGAAATATAAGAGCCACGTGATTAAAAAAACACTCCTACTGTAAACTTTAATAGCCAGTTTATGGCACCACACTGCATGTGGCTCTATATATGTTGCAACTGATGCAACCACCTACCCATATCACAGCTGTATATCTGTCTCAGTGTCAACATACCCATGTTATAAACTTCAGCGGGAGGCCTCCTAATGTCTGACAGGATGATGTTTTCCTTTCCATACTGCTTCCTGATGTAAATGGAATTGAATATGATTACAAATCAAAAGAAACAACAGAAAAAGTTAAATGCTATTTGGTTTTTACAGTATTATAAAGAATCTACCTCAGAAGATTAAAAAAAGGTTTCATACACACAGCAAACATCGATGCAAAGACAAGGCAAATATCCAGTCTATGCAAAGATGTAAAAACTGTGCGTTCTGGAGTCTGATTTCAAATTTCTCCCATGCAGCACATCTTTCAGCTGTTCACTAACCTCAGCATTTCAGCTAGTCCAACTCCAAGCTGTCCCAGGCCACCTTTAACAGGAGAACAACACTTTCAACAATGAAAGAAGCTTAAACACACATTTTACAACCAGTCACAATGACACAACAGAGCACCAAGTAAGCTGAATAAAATCTAAATATGAATGAAAAATGTTACCGCATTAGTAAAATGAATATAAATTCTAAAATTAATTCAAAATCAAATACAAAACTCTGCTTGGACATATTTTAATATTTATTGATAATAATTTAAAAATAATTGACAGACCCCCATGTTAGATTATACAATTCACTACTGTATAAATGGGAACAGATTAAAAACAAGGGAATTCATTACATGAGCATTTTTGACCGCACATTTTGAATGCCTGTCTATAGAAATGGTGACATTACTTTCTTGTGCCCCAGTTCAATTTCTGATCCTGCTCCGAAGCATCAAGTTAGCAAGGATTATGTAGCCTACAGTAATGTTGTATCACCTCGAAAGGGTTTATTTCCTGAGTATGACCACTGTACATGATCCAGTTTATAGGCTACTTAACAAAGAAATAATACATGGATATGAAATATTGATTTGAGTTTAAATCCTCTGTTTTCCATGATGAGCTAGTTCACCCAAAAATGAAAATTCTGTCATGACAGAATATTATTTTTTGGGTGAACTAACCCTTTTAACGCTAAATCTGGCAATTAACCAATCAGAATCAAGTATTCCAGAGAGATGTGCAATAATTAATTATAAACCATGTTCCAATTGCAAATGCGGTTTGTAACTTGTCAAGCATGTTTAAAAGCACCTTTTAGGTCCTCAAACTTCTCACATTCACCCCATTTAAAGGGGTCATATGATGCGATTTCAAGTTTTCCTTTCTCTTTGGAGTGTTACAAGCTGTTCGTGAATAGATAAGATCTGTAAAGTTGCAAAGACTAAAGTCTCAAACCCAAAGAGATATTCTTTATAAAAGTTTAGACTTGTCCACGCCCTCCTAAAACGGTTCGTTTAAACATGCCCCCACATGTCTACGTCACAATGTGGGAAGATTTGCAAAACGTCGCCCAAATGTTCACACAAAGAACGAAGGCGTAACTTTATTGTTGCTGCCGCCTCCATGTTGTGAAGACGCTGTGTGTTTCGTTGCGAAAGCGAAAATACTTTGTTTGGCCTTCCAAAAGAGGACACAACTAGAAATCAGTGGTTAAGTTGTATTTACAACACTGCTCCAGAACAGCTCAACCCAAATATTCAGATGTGTCCAGCGCATTTTAAGGAGGACTGTTTCCTGATCCTGGGAGAGTAGACTACAATGCCGGCTGTTCTGACTCAAAGACTGTAAGTAGGTTTTCATATTTAAAGAATTTGCCACTGATGATTCAAACGCGAGTTTTGAGCAGTGTAGAGTAGTCATTTCTCCGATCACAAATGCAGACATGGTTTTATGTTTACGCGGCGCGATGCAACGCAATGCGTAAAAAGACAGTATAAGTCATTATAATCCGTAATTATGTCCCCACTGGATGCAACAAATGCCTCGTTTATAATGGGTTTTAATGTTTTTGTCTCGTCGCTCCGGGACTGGCCAATCAGAGCACACCTAGCTTTTTAGACCGATGAGCTTTGTAAAAATCTACGCGTTTCAGAAAGGCAGAACATAGAGAAACAATAATGTACAGTATGTGGAAAATAAAGTGTTTTTTTAATCTTAAACCGCATTAACACATTTCATTACACCAAATACACAAAATAATGTTCTTTTTAGCAACATCATATGACCCCTTTAATATTTAACATTCAGCTGTCTGTAACAGTGTAAAACATCATGACTGATGCTGTCTCATGTAACCACAGTAAATTTCAACAACAAACTACTCAAGCACAATACAACAAACCCATATTTTCCCCTATTAGAGACTGTTTACTGTTTAGCATTTTGCTTGAGGTTCAGACAGAAGGCCGTAATGCCCGTTTTGTCAGATTATTATTCAATGATGGCTATCGTAAATGACATAACATCTAAAAGCTCTTTAAATGCCGGTATATCTGATTGGCAGTGATACAAACTTCTTGCAAAGAAACACATAGTAGTAATAGGCTCTACAACATCTTTTCAACCATGAGGTCACAAGATAGTCAGCTCATCCATGAGGTTCTCAAACGGGGTCAAGGTGTCACAGTGTGTACTAAGCGTGTTATTGGTCCGGTCGGGTCCAGCTCGCTCACGGTGCTCTTTCACAATTCTCCACACCTCTTCTCGCGCTTCCTCCATGTTCTGAGCATGCTTAGTCCACCTGAGGAACATCCCTACCCAAATACCATACAAGGATAATGAGGACATTAAAGATGGAAGTATATGTTTTTATTCTTTTGCTTAAAATCAGTAAAGCAGACTTTACATACCAATAATACCAAGAAATTTCAATAATTTATCTTACATTTTTAACTTGCAATCATTTTATCACATTGCAACAGTAACTCACCTGTCCATAACTGTAAGGACTGTGGATGTACTGAGGGCCAAATGGCCAAATCAGTGGGTTCATACAGTGGGTTGAGGTACTGCTCTTCAATATCAGGCTTCAACAGGGACTGAAACAAACAGTGTGTGTTCTCCTTCACTCCTGCAGCACATCTAGCTCAGGCAAAAATAAAAATAAAGAAATCAATTTTATACATTTTAAAATAGACCCTCTCTGTGAAATCCAGGCTAAAGGCTATCATTTCAAACATTAATTTCACTATGATTTCAATCTTTGACATGGCCTTACTCAGTCGATATTAAATATATCAAGGTAATAATATTTAATATTATTTATTAATATTTTTCTGCCAGGTGTTATATTAATCAAAAGTGACAGTAAAGACTTTTACTCTGTTAGAGAATAAACATGTAATACATTTTCCACAAAAATATTAAGCAGCACAATTGTTTTCAGCACTGATAATATGAAATGTTTCTTATGCAACAAAACAGCATATTAGAACAAGTTCTAAAGGATCATGAAAGCCTGTTGAAAAAAACTGCATATGCTGGTTAAGTATGTTTTTAAATATGGCTGCTGGTTTGGGCTGGTTTAAGCTGGTCCTTAGCTGGTCATGTGCTGGTCCTAAGCACCTATCTCCTGCTCAGGATCAGCTTAAGACCAGCACATGACCAGCTTAAACCAGCCCAAACCAACAGCCATGCTTCAAAACATACCTAACCAGCATTTGCTGGTTTTTTCAACAGGGAACACTGAAGGCTAGCGTATCACAGGAATAAATTAGTTTTTAAAATATATTAAAACAGAGCACAGCTAATTTAATTTTAATATTTTACAATTTTACTGTTGTATTGTATGTATTTTTGATCAAATAAATACAGCTTTGGTACACATTAGAGAATTAAAAAAAAAAAAAATTGAAAATCATTTTGAACTTTTAAATGGTAATGTGTAAGGAGTGTCATATAAGGGTAATTTGTGCCCACCTCTCCTGCTCGCTGTTACACAGGAAGGTTCCATAGTTAGAAGCATAAACCTCTTGTGCCAGTCGGAGCAGCAGGGCCTCACTAAACTCCAGTGCCAGAGGAAATTGCCGCCACACCTGCCACACACAGTCAAGCAGCAGCAGGAAGGACGGGCACTCCTGCTTCAGACGGGCATGAGAGTACACCGAATGAGCACAGCGCTGCTGGAATGGGTGTCCAGCCTGAGAAACAAGCATGCAACTCATCAACTTTCTCACAAACAGATCTGAGACTAATATTAGGTATAGTAGTTTAGTAACTAAGTTCTTTTTAATTGTAATGCATTCATAAGCTTTAACAAAATTCACCACACACACACACGACACACCTAATCGCACATTATGTCACACAAACACACATTCACCTGTATCCATTCCCTCTCTAGCAGGCAGAGGAAGCCAGTGACAGTTCTAGAGGCAGGGTCTAGTATAAGCTGAGCCAATGAGCTCACCAGCAGCGTGTTGTCTGTCCCTTCAGAGCCATGCACAAGCACAGAGTGACCATCCCTGCAAAAAACAGACCACAGACCAGAGCAATACATCTCAAACCCATGCATGGGCCTGCAGTGACCACCCTTCAAAAACAGACGGCACGCCAGAAAAATACATCTCAAACCCATGCGTAAGCACAGGGTGAAAAAAAGCCTAAACCAGTACATCTGAGAGTAATGCGGTAGAACTAATATTTGCATCTCAGTTTCCATAAAAATATTAATCAGCACAACTGTTCTCAATGTTGATAATAATAATAAATGTTTCTTGAGCAACAAATAAGCATATTACAATGATTTCTGAAAATTCAGCTTTGCCATCACAAGAATAAATTATATTTTAAATTGTATTAAAAAATAAGAGTTATTTTAAATTGTAATAATATTACAGTTTTTTACTCTATTTTTGATCAAATATACAGTAGACTTTGTGAGCATAAGAGACTTCTTTCAAAAACCTTGTAAAATCATACTAACCCTAAACTTTAGAACTGTAGTGTATACACTGTAAATGTAATATAAAGAAAATGTAAGTATATCAACCAGAAGGCATTTAAGAAAGCTAAAACAATTGTTGAAATCAGTTAAAGACTATCCTACATTATTAAATTATTCAGTGACTTTTGAAGAATGCTAAACCAAATTTGAATAGAAACTATTTCAGAGATATGCTGGTCAACCAAAACAGACATAAAAAGCATCACAACATACAATACATAAAATGTATTGATCTGTTAGTCACACAAAGCAATGAACAAAATAATAGAACAGAGAATGTAAATAACAAACCACAATTAAAGTGCAATGTAGATGTTTTGCCATGAATGTTTCATTAGAAATTATTTAAGCAAGAACATTGAAATATGTGTCAACCGTGTTCTTGCCTTATTCTGTCTGAGTCACTACAGAAAGCCTACTACACTAAAACTGCAACTTTATGTATGAACCACAGATGGCGACAGACAGCCCATGAATTTCGTGGTGCACCTTTAAAAGACCAAAGTAAAAGATCTTCCCACCTCTCCACACACTCTACCACCAGGCCTGCAGTGGACAGCGCACTGTGAACATGAGAAAGCCATTTGGAGTTCTCCAATTTACTGAGCCAGCGGTCCACAGTATGCGACGGGTCACTGCACACTTCCACCAACTTAATAAGACTCTCCTGCACAACCTTACCCCTGTAAATGACACAATTACATGCTAAATGGCTTTCAAATTCAGATGGGTCACATATTTTCACACTATTAAAATGACTAATGTTCCCTCTCACCTTTCATGGTGTCTATGGATTCTTTTCCAGTGGCTATAACAGGATTTAGACTCAAAACCTCCTCCTGTCATGCGGGCCTGCTGGGCTTGCTGGGCAGAACGCAGATCGATAATGTAACCCAACTCTGACCCATCAATCACAGCCTGGAGAAGGAGCTCATCCTCCTTACATCTCTTCTTATTGGCTCCTGTCAAAGGCTGGCTGCTTCGCATGATCACCTCGGCAATGGATACAAATAACTTTTACTTGGGACCTTTTGACCTATATTATGTATTTTTGGCTTTGATGAGAAATGTAGTTCTTATACAATATATGGTTACATACACGTATATTTGAGATATAAGAAAACATCCTACACTCACCATTCCATTCCTATGGTGACAATAGGAGAGCACAGGAAATCTGCCCCCCTGTCTGAATCTGGCTGAGCGGATCAGCTTGTCATCATCCACCTCACGAGGTACAATGACCGCAGATGGATACGATGGGCATACAGAGTAATCTGAGTTTACTTTACTGACTCTCCACCTGTCCCACTACTCACACACACACACACACGTTTGTTTCTGTGAATTGTGGGGACTTTTCATAGACTTCTATTACTTTTATACTGATCAAACAATATTTTTTTATTCCCTAACCCAACCATAACCCTACACCTACCCATTACAGAAAACATGTTTGCATTGTTACACTTTCAGATAAACATCATTTACTATTTTTAATAATTTTTTCCCCCTCGTCAATGTCAAAAATTTCAGGTTTTACTATCCTTGTGGGGACATTTGGTCCCCACAATGTAGCATAGACAAGTACACACAGATGCACACACACACATATTATGAACACGCACAAACATGCATATGTATACACTTATACATAAGTTATAAATATACATTATTATTAATTAATAAATACAAAACAATCTAGAAAAACTAGAAAAGAAAACTAAATTAAACCTAAACAGTAATATTTAAAAACTAATCAAAATGACATATAAAATTAATATAAATATAAAACAATAACTTTATATAAAATAGACACTATAAAACGGAAAAAAAGAGTAACAAAAACACTGTAAATATGATACAAATATGATGTTGTGCCATAGACAGAATGTCAGTGGCTAAAGATAAACATCTACAACTATGGAAAAAAAATGACAGGCTGTGAAACAGCTGCTAGATGACAATGGGTGATAATGAACGCTATGGAGACAAACAAGGCAAAGAAAAGTAGACACAAAAGCTGCATATGCGTGAAAAACTAGTAACAGAAAGAATAGACATTGCTTTATTTCCTGTGCATTTAAGTGTTGCCCGTGTCTCACAACTGTTTTTTGTTTCCTGTGGCAAACAAAGTGCTTCCTGTTTGTCTTTCTTCCAGAAAATGAACAAGCCATGAGCGTAAAGCTAGCAGAGAGACAATGAGATAAATTGCAGTGGTATGACTGAGCTCTAAATTGAACTAATATAGAATGTAAGCTAACAGTCTCTCTTTTTGTCTCTCCATACTTGGATGTTAGATTACAAACACAAATATATATATATAACACTTCATGTTCATAAACACTGTTGCTTTGCATGTATTGAAAACACAAAAAAGCATGTCAGAGAGATATGATATGTTGCGTAAATGCTCATTGCAAAGCACGAATATCTTGCAAAATACTCTTCCTAAATATTAGCCATATTATTAATTACTAATCCTTGTATCAAGCATGGCTAGTGATAACTATATTTAGTACCTCTATAGAACTGGCTATGTTCAGACATTCCTCCATTCCAGGAATTTCCAACTGAAGAACCAGCAGGTCCTTACATTTAATGGTGATAGTACCAGAGGATCCCACAGCCCTGTATCAGACACATGTACAACACCCCCACACATTTAAGTTAATTCCTCCATGTTTTCTCACACTCTCAAATTCCATACAATCATCTCCATTGGGGCCTCAGAAGAGACGGAAGCAGGAAGCAAAAACAAGCCATGAGCGTAAAGCTAGCAGAGAGACAATGAGATAAATTGCAGTGGTATGACTGAGCTCTAAATTGAACTAATATAGAATGTAACAAGAATGTATAGAAGCTAACAGTCTCTCTTTTTGTCTCTCCATATTTGGATGTTAGATTACAAACACAAATATATATTATATATATAACACTTCATGTTCATAAACACTGTTGCTTTGCATGTATTGAAAACACAAAAAAGCATGTCAGAGAGATATGATATGTTGCGTAAATGCTCATTGCAAAGCACGAATATCTTTCTATATTTTTCTGTTTTTCTCTCTGCCATAAGCTAAGAACATGTTGCCAGCACAGCTCATTTTGAAAGATGCCTTCTTATTCTGACATAACATGCTGCCCGCCACATTTCTCTCCTCATTTTTATAATTACTGTATAAATTAACAGCAGATCCCAGATCAGAATAAAATGACAGCTTCAATGAGTAATACAAGTCAAACATTGGGCCTGCTTTAGAAGTGTACCTGGGGTATCCGAAAAGATTCTCGACACTGACATGCAGGAAAAGTGATTGGTGGAATTAGAGAAAGAGAGAATTTGTTTATTATTACAGAAGCAGGTCACTTCAGGGATCAAACACATACACAATTGTGACCCAATAAGATTCAAAAACAGATGTCTGGATGAATAAGAATATGACATAAATAAGGACATGTGTCTTCATTTGCTGTAATAAAGTCCTGAATATGTTTCACCAGTGATCAACAATATACACATCCATAAAAAAATCCTTCTGAAACAAATCTTGATATGGTAAAATCTAAATTAATAGATTTTCTTTAAGTCAGAGATATTATTCAACACCACTGAATCAAATTAAATATTTGGTAACATGAACAAAACTAAGTTTTAGATCAGATATAAATAGCTCTGTAGAGCAATAAATTGTAAAATATTTAAAATGTAATTTAAGATGGTCTTAATTGGTTTAATGCTGGAAGACCATCTTAAACCAGATAAAACCAACAAAACATAAGGCTGGTTTATGATATTTTTCCATCACCAGGCTATAATTACCGTCGCCTAGTTTTACAGCACACACATGCACTGGTCAAACCTGGACTCCAGCTGATGAGAACAGCTGTCTCATACCTTTTCTCAATGGCATCGATGTTCTTGATGAGAATGAGAAGTTGCCGGGAAGCTTCATCCTTTCTGTCTGAGAACAGAAGGTGGTGGCTGGTAACGCACAGAGTTCCTCTGAGCGCTGGATGGAAAGGTCTTCTCAGGGTAACAGCTTCAACATTAGCGGTCTTGATGTGCTCCGACAGCTCCATTTCACAACGACAACAACCACCAACTGCTACTTCTCACGCTGAGTTTAGAGAGCTGGTGGGCGAGCCACACGTGTCTCTGTCTTCCGCTAATCCTCTACAGAACTGTGTTTTGTAACTTATAAACGTATAAAACTCACCAGTAGCTGGCAAATATAAAACGCCACTAAGCGACTGTGCGCGAGCGACGGGAGGTGTGCCTGCTCGCGCGACTCATAAGCATTTTGTTGCCTTCTTTATACTTTCGTTTCCGTCCACACTCTTGAAGTCCCAGCCCTCTTCTCTTTTTTGTGATGTTTGTGTTTATTGTTGTTGCTTTTTCGTATTGTTTGTCGCAGTCTTCCTGACATTAGGGTAAGAATTAGTCTGCTTTAGACAAATAAAGAAAAAAAATCTTATTTTTTTCTATTCTTTCTATTCTTCTATTATTTTTTCCCCCCCAAATCAATTATATATTCGTTTTACATTTAATAATGAAAGATGCCACACACCCTCAAATATACTGTGTTTTGTAACTTATAAACGTATAAAACTCACCAGTAGCTGGCAAATATAAAACGCCACTAAGCGACTGTGCGCGAGCGACGGGAGGTGTGCCTGCTCGCGCGACTCATAAGCATTTTGTTGCCTTCTTTATACTTTCGTTTCCGTCCACACTCTTGAAGTCCCAGCCCTCTTCTCTTTTTTGTGATGTTTGTGTTTATTGTTGTTGCTTTTTCGTATTGTTTGTCGCAGTCTTCCTGACATTAGGGTAAGAATTAGTCTGCTTTAGACAAATAAAGAAAAAAAATCTTATTTTTTTCTATTCTTTCTATTCTTCTATTATTTTTTTCCCCCCAAATCAATTATATATTCGTTTTACATTTAATAATGAAAGATGCCACACACCCTCAAATATAAAAAAATACCCTTGCGAGGGACCTCGTCTGTAATATATAAGCATACAGGCAGCATTTCCATGTAAACATCAATTTATACTGTAAAATTTGTTATATATATATATACAGGTATATATATATTCACACTACAGTATATAGATAAAGCTTCATCCACATATATACACACACACATTTTCTTTCTTTCCTTCTTTCATCACAAAACCAGTCATAAGTAGTATGGGCATATTTTGTTTGGGTCAAAATTATCGATTTTTCTTTTATGCCAAAATCATTAGGATATTATAAAGATCATGTTCCATGAAGATATTTTGGACATTTCCTACCGTAAATTTATCAAAACTCAATGCACCTTCATTGAGTTTGCACCCTCAAATTCCAGATATTCAAAAAGTTATATCTCAGCCAACTATTGCCCTATAATTATTAAAAGCTTATTTATTCAGCTTTCAGATGATGTATAAATCTCAATTTTAAAAAAAATTTACCCTTATGACTGGTTTTGTGGTTCCTGCAAAACAGAAAAGTTCAAGTTCTTTAAAGTATGTTCATTTATGCACTCAGTACTTGGTCGGGGCTCCTTTAGCACAAACTCCAGCATCAGTAATGTGTGGCATGAAGCGATCAGCCTGTGGCACTGCTGAGGCATATTGAGCCTTCAGCTCGTCTGTATGTGTTACGGAGCCGACGAGACGAGAGGATCCATACGCAAGCTTTTATTAATAAACATGGTCAAAAAACACAGGCAGGGTCAAACAACAGCAAACAAGTATGGTAAGACAAAAGAGCAATCCAAAACAGGCTTGAGTCAAACGACAGCAAACGTTATCCAGAGGGCTTGGCGAGAGGTAATCCGTAAACGTGAGCAATAGTCCAGGCGAGGGGCAAACACAGTCCGAAACAGCAAGGCAAAAGGTAAATCCAAGATATGCGGGCAAGAATCAGAAACCAGGAAATCAGAAAACAAAACGAGACCAGACTAGACTAAGACTAAAACTAGGAACTGAGACTAGGAACTAAGACAGGGAAATGGCTCCGTAAAGTGCTATCACTTGGAGAGCGATAAAGCAAACAATACTCAGCGACTTGAGCAGGATCTGAGTGGGTTTTATATAGTGTGTGTAATAGCTTTCAGATGAGCATGTGATTGGTTACAGCTGTGTGCAATCAGTGCAATGGATGATGGGAAATGCAGTCCAGAGGCACGTGCCCCCTCAGATTTCTGAGCCAAGTGCATTTTGAATGCAGCTTCCAAAAGACAAAAATGACCGAATAATTCAATAAATATTTTTTTATATTTGATACAATCACACCGGTGTGATTAGGTCGTTCAGTGCGGCACAGCATCAGCTGCTAAATTCAAATTTGTGTTCGCTGGCTGGCGCTGAGCCAGATGCGTTTTTACAGTGCTGTGCATTATAACCAATCACACACGATTCTGTTGAGCTTATGAATGCAATGACCAATCAGAGACGTTCAAATTAGCCATCGCTGAAACGCGGTGTTTTGCTCCCATCAGAAACAACAAAGTGCAGATGTAGGCTACGTACGAATGTAGGCCTAAGTAAGAGATTCATTTCACAATGTAAACAGCTTCAGTGACTTTAATGGGAGTTTTTGAGAGTGTCTGTGGCTAGACTGAATGAAAATGTTCTTTGATAATGTAAATGTTCTTTGCTCTCTGTAATATGAAAGTGTTATAATTAGTAATTTACAATATTGTTATTAAATTCACATTAAATAACCTACAAAGTCAGTCGTATTAAAAATATTTTATGGCATGACACCCATATCTGGTACTTAAGTAAAGGTTTTTATGTGTAGTTAATAGATTACACTATTAGTCTAATTTGCCCATCACCATTGATCAAATAACATAATCTATAAAGGTGCGAAACGCATTTACTTACACATATTTGAGAATCGAGAGATTTCCAGATATAGGCTAGTTAACACGTTTGGAAATATTTCGAATAAAAAAATAAAAATAAAACATAAGCCTATATCAGTTATACAGTGCTATATAGCTGCTGTGTGTCACATGACAAGCATGCGTTATGATGCGTTATGATGATGTATCATACATAGGCAGTTGCCTAGGGCGCAAAATGACTGTCTTCTGGACCATTGCCAAGTCAGCAGTCTTCCCCATTATTGTAATTTCAAAGAACAAGAGATACCCGGAATTTATACTGTAGGGATGAATTTTTTGAGATGCACCTAGACTATATATATATATATATATATATATATATATATATATATATTAGGGTTGTCAGTTTAACTAACTTAACTTACATTTAATTAATTAGTTAGGGTTAGGGTTAAAAATAACGCGATTAAAATATTTTAACGCAGTTAACGTACTGGCCCCGCCCCCAGACCTGTACATCATCTTATATTTCATACAGTTGACTGTTGACAAATATGATGCAGGGAAACAACTCCATAAACGCAGTTATGCCCTACAATTCAAGATATTGGTGCTAAAAATGCCCCTGTACGAGTTTTTGTCTCATATTTATATAATATGATAAGCGATATCAAAAGAGCAGCGAGTATCACGAAGAACACGATTGCAAATGTGATTTTATACAACAGTTAAGTAGCCTAAATAAGAAGTTAATATTGTGTTATATTTTAAATACAATATTGTGTGTTTTTGTTCAATTTTGTCAAGGACAATATTACCTATAATAAAGCCACAGCAGAACTGTTGTGCGTCTGTGAGCAACACAGCGGTTTAGTTTTTGAATCAATCCGCGTTTCGAACGAATCATGTGAACCAATGATTCAAATGTCCATTCTCGAAAGCCGTTTACTGAATTCCTGAATGAATCAGCCGTTTGAACGAATCAGTTCGATTTACTGCCACCTGCTGGTAGTTTTCGTTTCTTCTTTAGAGTATAATTTCATAAAAAAAAACATTAAAGGGATGGTTCACCAAAAATAAATAAATAAATAAATTCTGTCATCATTTACTTACCCTCATGTTGTTTTAAACCTGAATGACTTACTTTCTTTTGCGCTACATAAAATAAGTTATTTTGAAGACTGTTGGTAACAAAGCTAGTCACCAGTGACTTTCATTGCATGAACAAAAAAAGAGTTTCTCAAATTATCTTCTTTTATGTTCCATAGTTTATGTTAGGCCATTGTAGCCTAAACATTTAACACAATAATAGCTTTAAATGATCTTTTGGGGGTATTTTCACAGCCAAATTTGGTTTGTTATTTAGTTTAGTTATTAGATTATATATATATTGATTTTTACCTTCAGTAGAATGAAATCACTTTTTATTATCAAACGTTATTATTATGATGATTATTATATGTTAATAATATTTTAAATATTACTTTTATAAATATCCTTTTTTTCACATCTACACAATGTTTCTCTGACCTTTTGCGAGGACCCCCATAGCACCCCCTTGCGGATCTCTGGGGTCCCTGGACCCTAGTTTGAAAACCGATGTATAGGCCTACCGTTCGTTTTAGAATAACACACCATTTATGACTTACTGATTCTGATTGTATTCCTAGCTAAATACATTTTCACTGCAATTTCTTAACATTAGCAGGAGATGGAGACATTCTGTTGTAAAACAGTTCCAAAGACTCAAGTTGAATATTACTGGTGCATATAATGTATTATGTGCAGATATGCACAACGACGATGTTGACTGCTACATACAAGTTGTAATGTAAGTTAATATAAGTTAATTTTAAAATGAAGTCTGGTTTTTAGCCAAATAAAATAAAGTAATTCAGGTAACACGATAGGAATACATAGATATCCGTGTGAGGGACCTACTTTTAAATAAATAGGCCTACAGGCAGTCCTTTTAATGTATGAAGATTCATTTGAAAAATATAATATCTGGAAAAGATGTAGGCTACTAGTACTTTCTATTAAGTTTCTCTTTTTTGCTTTTTATCTTTCATTAGAATTAAACAATCTTTGATTATCAAACTATATTATTATTATTATTATTATTATTATTACAGCTAATAGTAATAATAATAATTATTATTATTATTTTACTTTTCTAAATATTTTTATATATATTTTTTACACAATTTTTCTCTTTTACTTTTTCAAGGACCCCTTTTGCGGTTCTCTGGTTGGTCCCGGTTTAAAAAATCACTAATTTGCCTAGCGTTTGTTTCAGAATAAATATATATTATTAATATCTTTCTGATTCCAATTCTGGATTTTAGATTATTACTGCAATTCCTCAACATCAGCAGGAGATGGAGACACTCTGTCGTTAAACAGTTGACAAATATTTACTTTGGATTATTATTGGTGAGATCTCGCTGAGCTAGAAGCAGTGTGAAGAGTTTTGGGCCACAATATACATAAATTAAATGTTTACTTGTCATTCCTGGGTTAGCTGCCTTTGTGATAACAAATAGTTTGATAAAAAAAAAACTGTCTGTCCTGAAACTTCTCAAGGTGGTTTTGAGCGCATGTGAGGTTAAGGGTGTCAGTGACCCTGTACCACTTGAATAGTTCCACATGAACACGAAATGTCGCGTTTGGCCGCAACATGCAAGTTCAGACTGTCTAAAAACACTGATAGTTTGTCATTAGGCTGCAGAGCATGGGCGGTCACTTTTCTGTCTATATAAGCATTTAGCACAGCACACCTCTTGAGATTAATCACTCTTGCACATGTCTGAGCATTCACAGTCTCGCCTATCTGGAATGAAAGCAGCTCAGTGATGGAGTTCAGAGAGCTGGGAGCAGACGAGAGCTCTGAGGGCGATATGGAGGATCTGGATAATGTAAAAGCCCTGACAGAGAAGCTCAAACTCCAAACGCGCAGACCGTCGTACCTAGAATGGAAAGAGCGACTGCAGGCTCGCCCGTGGACTGATGCCACACACGGTTCAAATGTCAGCAGCCCAGGATCTGTGGAGAAGGACACTCAGCTATCCGACATCTGGAAAGATGGGATGCCTTATAAGAATATCTGCGGCTTTGATACTATAGACGACGCGTTAGAGTGGCTCAGAAACGAACTGGTATTGCATTCATAAGCTTTATGTTTTATTTTTATTTAAACTTTAGAAATGATCATTGTGTATTATCTATCTATCTATCTATCTATCTATCTATCTATCTATCTATCTATCTGTCTGTCTGTCTGTCTGTCTGTCTTATAATATTTCTATTAAACGAACTGGTATTGCATTCATAAGCTTTATGTTTTATTTTTATTTAAACTTTAGAAATGATATTATCTTATTATCTATCTATCTATCTATCTATCTATCTATCTATCTATCTATCTGTCTATCTGTCTATCTGTCTGTCTGTCTGTCTGTCTGTCTTATAAATAATTTCTATTTCAAGTAAATGCTGTTCTTTTGAACTCTCTATTCACCAGAGAATCCTGAAAAATGTATCACGGTTTCCACAAAAATATTAAGACAAATATGAAACTGAAGACTGGAGAAATAGCTACTGAAAATTTTTCTTTGCCACTACAGGAATAAATTACATTTTAAAATATATCAAATAGAAAACAGTTATTTAAAAAAATAATTTAAATATTGTTTTTGATATTTTTGGTAAAATAAATGAAACACTAGTGAGCATAAGAGACTTCTTTCAAAAACATTTTAAAAATCTTATCCAACCCAAATTTTGAACAGTATATCTTTATTAAATGATATAAAATATGTAAATAATACACTGCATATAGCCTACTATAAATACTAATACATAGTACAACACAGGTGGCATGACTCTCGTCTCTTGGCATATTGCACCTAAATGCCACACAGGTGCAGAAACTTGAGTGGGTGTTTGACAGAAAGGTGTGCTCAGTTCCCTGCATGTGTGACTTCTGTCCCAGACAATTTAATCTTATAATTACTGCTGGTTATCAAAGACTTGATGTGTGAGCTATAAAATGGTTCTCCCGCTCTCTTTCTCATCGCTCCTCAGAGGGAGATGCAAATGCAGGATAACCGTCTCGCACGGCAGTTGATTCGCTTACGGGGGGAGATCCACAGGGTGAAGGTGGAGCAGGTGTGTCACCGTCACAAAGAGATGCTGGATGATGCCACGTATGAGCTGGAGGAGTGTGAGGAGGACTCGGACCTGCTGTGTGACATCCCCATGAAAGCCACCTTCACTCTTTCCACCCCTCTCAAACATCTTGGTCTCACCAAGATGAACCTCAACTCCAGACGATTCTCACTCTGTTGAGAGGCACGGCGAGGAGAGATGTCCCTCAAGAAAACTCAATGCACAGCTCTTACTGACACTGGAAGCCAAAGATTTATTTCATTTCAGTGTTAAAATTGGACTATTGAAAAAAAAAAACCACTAAGTTTTATTCAAATCACTAAGCTTTAGTGAACTTTGATTTAACCACAAGTGGTCATATCTGAAAATGCAGTAACCAGCACTACAGTCTATAGTATACAACTATTAAACCACTTGTGAATGCGGACTCACCTCAGGTCTGAGAAAGTCCCCATGCACAGTTGAAAAAAAGTTTATATTTACTTTTGAAAATATCTTAACTGATCTGAGAATCAGGAGGAACCTGCTTCTGTGTCAAAAGGCGTGTGATTGGCACACACTCCCATGAGCGTTCCTGAATGCTCAGAGGAGGAAACACTCTCCCGTCGGTTTGGCTGTGATCCCGAGCAGCAGCCTCACGGGAAGTGTGAGTTTATGTTCAGGCATTTTGTCACCTTGTCTCTTAAAACCTTAAAATAACCCCCACTCTACAGCTCAGAGCTACAACAACTGAAAAGCTAATCTCAGTCTCTGTTCTGTTCAGCCCACTGTCGGTGGTTGGTCTTAAATAAGTTGAGGGTACGTTTTTGAGAATCTTGTGCTTGGGAAATTTGTATTCACAGGTCAAAAGATTTTTATGAGTTTTTATTGCCTCCTTTGTATGTCTACAGAATCCATTCAAGTTTAGTTTACTTTATTACAAGCACTGGAAATTTAGCACTGCATTTGTGCATGGATACTGTAAGTGCTTATATCAAAAGCTCCATGATAAAATTACAACATATCAAAAAGGACCTTTATAATTTGACAAATTTCATCTTAGGACTAAATGAGTGTTACCAATTTTTAATAGATTTTATATATATGAAATGTTCAGCAAGGATGCATTAAAAGATTTTTACATTGTTTAAAAAAAAAAGAAGGATCATGAGACATTAAATACTGGAGTAATGGCTGAAAATTCAGTTTTGCCTTCACAGGAATAAATTACATTTTAAAATATAATAAAATAGACTTATAAATAAAATAAAAATAACTTTTAAATTTGTTGTAATATTTCACAATATTACAGTTTTAAACAGCTGTATTTTTGATCAAGTAAATGCAGGCTTTGTGATCATATAAGACTTCTTTCAAAAACATCACAAGCAATTTTACAGAACCCAAACTTTTTAACGGTAGTGTATATATAATGATTTTTTAATTAATAAAATGTTTGATGTACAAATGTTTAAGTGCACTGTTAAGGGTATAAGACTTCCTTTTGCTAAAGTCGAACACAACGACTGACTTTATTCGCACAGGACTAAAAATGCCTTAAATTTGCCTTAAATTAATAAAATGCCTTAAAGTTGTTTTGAAGATATATTGTGATTGATATTGTAATTAAGAAAGGAGAAAAAACATTGCTCATTCACTGTAACTCATTCACTTATAATAAAAATGTATGAACCTTTTTAACATTGTTGCTTTAAATTTGTAAATAAATGTTATTTTAAATTTTTATATTTGTAAATACAAGTATTAGTATTATTTTCCTGTCAATCAAAATTTCTTAATAGTATTGTTGATTCATGTATTTGTATAATTATCCAAACTGTTTTGAGCAGCTCTTATCTCGCTTTGCTCAGATTCTTCCATCTTGCACATCCTGACATGAATATACCCAGAGGGTTTTTTATGCAGTGTTATCACACGAATGAAAAAATAGTTGATATTTATCAGAATAGGCTGCATTTACCAGTATGAGTCAAACAATGGACCAGTTGCTTTATTGATTGTAACTGCAGTGACGGCACTGACTGACAAAAGGAGCATGTGACACATGCCAAGAAATGATCTCATGCTAGATAAATATATGGAGGGAGAGAGAAAGAGTGAGAGACATTGACAAGGAAAGCCATCTTTCCTAAAGCTGTTCTCAACACTGATATTACAAGCTTTTGTAGTTTACATCTCGTAAAGCCAGTGGCATTTGGGCAAGTACCTTCAATGAACAGTTCACGAGGGCTGCTTTAGATTCCTTCTTCAAACAGAAACATGAACTATTTAGGTCACCTGAGAAGACACAAAAGGTGTTTAGTTGTGTTCCAGATACAGATTCCCTCGAGGCCTAGAAAAGAAAACAAACACTGTGCCATGAAAGTGTAATTCTGCTTTGTAGAGCTTAAATGAAACCATCATGATAACCTACTTTGAACTCGAGTGCAAATGTGATAAAGGAAAAATGTTTTCTTCATTCAGTGTTTTCACTGAACATTAAATTATTCATCAATTTATTTGACATGAATTTAAAATGTCATGAAATCTCAAAAAATGGATGAAAAAACATCTACGCTATTTTCCTGGAAATAATTTGGTTGATATAAAGCTCAACAATCCTGCTATATAAACGGCTTTCACTAGTTTTAACACCAAGGACTTTTTCAAAAAAAATTTTGGCATGGATTCACAATCTCAAAGCATTAAATGAACATTTGCTCTCACAAGAGATGTAACTGTGAATATATAACTGTCTGTTAAGATGATCTGCCCCACTCAACATCCCCTCTCCCTCAAACCCCCCTCCTCTCAACCACAAGACCCCCAAGGAATGGAAAAAAACAAGCCATTGTTTCAGGCACTCCCTCAAACTTACAGCTACAAACAAAACTAGAAATCCAGCCAGGATACGACTTTAGCAAAAATCACCCTTATGTGGTCCATCATGCGAGGGGATCTGATTGAGTAATAGAATTATTTGTTTTCACCATTTAACCCCCTTCCCCCACCTCCAAACCACAACGAAACACCCATTTCTGCTGTGATCACCGGACTCACCACATGAAAAGCCCGGTCAGAAGTTTCAGTCACGTAGGACGACACAAATCAAAATAAATACAAATGCCACAGCAGGCTTAGGCATAAGTGTCTAAATTAAGATGAGTGTTCCTGCAGTAGAAAACTTAAGAATGTACCTCCTTTGAATGTTTGGGCTGTGACTTCCTGCAAGAGCATGTACTATTTGCAGACTGATGCCACAACAAAAGTGTGTGGTCTGCTCAGAGAGAATGAGAAACAGAGAGAGACAGAAAGGTTTTAAGAAACAGATGAGCGTCATATCGTAGCTAGTTAAAAAAGGTCAAATTTACCTCAAAAAATATTTGTTGCATATTAGTTTTCTTTTCTAGTGTGCACATGCATATCCACACGTATGTATTAGTTAAACAGTTCTGCTAGAGAGGCCTACTTTCTAACAGAGCATTAACATTCGGTTTAATGTAAACTAGAGGCCTAAATGTTCACAAATACTTCATGGAATAACAATGTGTGTAACACTTTTATGCTTGAACATTTAAATGTAAAGTTTCGTGGCTCTTTTTAGTACAAATACAAGCCAAAAACCCATGAATGCCGTTAAAGTTTCCGCTCTTTGACATCATGGCACCACAAAAGCAGGTGACAAGTGGAGTCCTGACCCAGAATCCTTCACTCCAATGACACCAGCTGCTCAGAGCAGTGTGCACCTGCTGAAAAATGTTAAATATCAGCTCAAACACCTCAACGACAGGAAGCTCTATCATCAGCTTGCTCTGCACCACTGTGGTGTGTGTGCGTGTGTGAGTGATGCCTTTGCAAATGATGTGCCTTTGTTAAGGTGGGAAGTCAGACTGTGACGTGACTTACACAGCCTTACACACTTTAGGAGCTTGTGTCTTCGATACACGCCGAAGCTTTACAGATCTTGTCGGTTTGTCTGTAATCTTGGTTTTGTTGCTCTGTGGCAAAATGTGTTCTTCATAAAATCTAAAGCTAAAGACATTACAATGCTTGCTGAACTGGCCCATCACTAACATCAGCAACTTCTGTCAACAGAAAAGGTAAGTTTTACCAAATGGGATCTAATTTTGTTTAGATTTAAAACAAGGCCAAAATTAGTTTTAATGAGTACAGGTTATCAGGCCGGTAAAAGTATTCTCAGACAGACTTTTTAAAATCACTAAGTGATTTATTGGATGAAATTTTACGAGCGAAAACTAAAGCCTGAGACCGTCTGAGATGGAGCAGAGGAAACTATTTCAAAAATTATTATCAACCAATTATTAAAAAAAAGAAAAGATATCAAAAAGAGCTTCAAACTGAGCTGAGAATATTTGCTAAATAGAAAAAAAATTAAGGCTTTCACTTACTTAAAAAAAGATTCAGCAAATTATGTACATTTATAATACAGGCATAACATCTTTCAATTCTGACGTAGTAAAGCAGAAGTGAGAGTGTGTTTGGTTTAAAATTATATCTATAAATGTATGCGCTGTTTAAATTAAAATTTCTAGAACGTTATTACACTTTTGGCTCTTTAGCGTTAAAAATTCATTATATTTTAATGTAACTTGCAAAGTAATTCACAAAGGAAATATGATAATATCATGTATATCATCACTGCATGTGTTGTATCGTATTACACCTCAAGGTCAGTCAATAACAATTTCATGCTTTTAAATTGAAATTGTGATTCAGTCACTAAGGGAGTTTTTTGGATTACGTTTCGCCACTGCATTTGAATATTAAATCAGTAACATTTTTCATCTCCAGTTATAGAAAAGTACTCAAAAATTAACACAGGTTAATTTTTTATTTTTTTTTAAAGGGGTATTTCATAAATATTAGGTCGGAAAATCCCTGCGTTCTTATTAAATACTGCCTTCTTGCTAGCTAGGCTGCCACTTTCATTTTTTTAACAATCATTCTTTTATGTTTATTCCAAATTCCAAATCAAACTATCATGATGTATGTGTTAAGATCTTTATTTATTTATTTGGGAAGGTATCAGTCATAAATAGGAATTTTTCTAAACATTCTAAACTGGTGTTATAAGATAACGTAAAACACAACAGCTCGGTATATAATAGGCCTACGGACAATCAAATCTAAATTTGTATTTTTTGGCATAGATTTGACTGTTTGGTATGAATTAGTCAAGTTTTTCTCTCATGTCTCAACCTTTTGACTTCTGTTTGCTCTCAAACATAATGTTGATTTAATGATATATATAAAAAAACTTGTGATTGTGTCGGAAGGCATTTGATCTGTTTAGCTTCATTTCAAACCTATACAAACACATCCTCTGTAACAGGAGAAACTGGAGGCCTGAATGAGCACAAAGCCATCTGTCATCATTTACTCACCCTCATTTCATTCCAAACCTGTATAACACAAAAGATATTTTGAAAAATGTGACTTAGTGTTTTTTGTCCATATAGTGAAAGAGAAAGGAACACCTGTGTCACAAAAACATTAACTATGCTTCGTACTTCAGAAAGCAATCTTAACCCAAAACATTTGACCTCGGCGTGTATCTCTCGAGACTCATTTGCATTGATACTGGTAGGGTCAGGTACAGGCCGCAGGTCAGTGGAAAGTCTTGTCTCCTGATTTGATTTGGGCTGTTCTCCCAAACTGTCCCATGAGCACAGAGACATACAGATTGAGTTAGCCCATTATTTATCTGCTTAATGGAAATGAAAATGCTTCTGGGCTTTTGTGTTTACATATTTACATTTGAACAAAAGTACAGTTCATCCTTCCATACAAACACTTATGCACAGGGATTTTTTCATGAACTTTCCAGATTCATAACGCAAAACACACCATGCTCAAGACAAATGTAAAACACACACACACACACATGCATACGGATCACTGTAATCCAAATCCCTTCGTTTATTCAAAAAACTGTCTGAAACTCAGTGTTTGAGTTGGAAAGAGTGTGTCTAGAATTCATAAAGAGGATTAACCTCCTTTACAGATCTGGTCCAGAACTGTTTTTTTTTTTTAAACAGACAGAACTGTTTGTCCAACCCTATGGACACATAGGCCTATTAAATGTTAGGCCTAAATATAAAATTAATGTTTGTGGCTCTTTTTCTCTGATATATCAGGAAATAATTAATCCAGTGTGAGCAGTCTTACACAGAATGTTCAGTTCAACTACTACAGTCATAAAACTCAAAGAGAATACATGTCAAATAGTCACAAATATATACACGCCATAACATATTTATTGTAAATGTAAATGAATTCATTGGTTAATTTAGCCACTGCTTCAAACTTTTTTTATTCGTCAGGAGCTAGATCGCTTGCACTTATTGATGAACTGATGAATATATACTTGGAGATGCTTACAGTTGTCACTGTAGTTCTAATAATTATGTCACTGTATTTCTCTCATGTTTAGCAAATATGGGGAACTGTGGCTCTTTTGATCCTGATGACGAATTCTCCTACCATCCAGATGAATGGTGCGATCAATGTAACTGCCCAAAGCCTCCAGGCAGTCAGGTATACGTCTATGTGTTTATGTATTGTATGCGTCTGCTGAAGAGAATGTTAGCTACACTTAACACTTCTTTTTACCTTCTACATTCAAGTATATCACAGCGTAAAATCAGTAACCACAAAGTTAGATAAGTTATGGTGAGCTAAACAGACGCTTGTGAAAAGAAATTGCTTTATCAGGCAAGTATCCATAGCAACCATGTAGGCTGCTCGAGCGTTTAGTATCCGAATCAAAGTGAATAGAAATAGGCTAAGTATCGGAAGGTATGCGATAAAGCATACTGAAGTAAATACTTTACTTTTTTTCAATTTTAAATATATATAAAACATATTTAAGTCTCCCAAACAGTTAGCTAGCTGTGCAAGAGTGGTTACAAGAGATTTAGGTTTAAGAACTAACTAAGATATTTTGCTCAACAAAAAATCCAGTAGAAACCCCCATGAGAAGTCATTGAATAATTCACATAATGAGTAGAAAATTGTAGCCTATTTCTACATTAGAAAAGTAACAGTGAGTTTTTTTTTTTCTTTTTTGATATATCATACGATTTCAGAATTTTGAGACAGTTGAAAAAAGGCAGGTTGTAATGTGAGAGTAACAGAGAAGTCACAAAATATGTGGAGAGAAGAGAGAGAAAGGAAGTGGTAGAGCCATTCTCTACACTAAAGAGATGCATTAAAAATCTCTGTGGTTTATAACGCAAGACAAAACACAACAACGTCTCACAAAGTGCTACACAAAGCATTAAAAAAAAAAAAAAGATCTGCCTTGCTGAAACTGAAATGGAATATTTGTGTTTTCAGGTGAAAATCCTTAATGCTAAGCAAGACTGACAATCTCAGTATATCTTCTAAAGATGGTTGACCACTGACCCCACACTATTAAAACTGATGTGTTGAAAATAACACAACCTGTTGTATTATCTTACTCAATCGATATGTCTTTTTGTGTTAGGCCTACTTTTTAAATCAACCAGTGTATTATCTCTCTTAACACATAAAGTGTGTTTAGCTCTTTTACACGCTAATATACTACAATCACATGATTTGTGTCAGATGTGCAATTGACACTGAGAGCTTTTTTGACACTGAGAGCCCCCCCCCCCAAAAAAAATGCGATACATAAATGTTTTCAGGTGATCTCTTAATCTGAAATTGTATTTAGTTTAGTTTAATCATGTGGAAAATTATTTTTTGTATGTAATATTCTACTTGAATTCAGCTCAAATACTTATGCAAATACTTAAGTAATCATACAATTTTTTTCTGTTCATGGTCCAGTTGCATTGATGTGACTCATTCTTCAGACAGGTCAACCCACTAAGAGTTACATCATCTTAGGGAAATGAGCCTGTGTTGGTAATCAATTGGGGACTAAAACATCTAGCTAAATTTGAGACACATTTCCTTATGATTTGTTTTCATTGAAGTAGATTAGAAATTAAAGAGAACAGCACATGTTGTTTATGACATAATGAGAATGATGGCATGTTTGCTTTTACTGTGGTAGTCGTTTCATAATATAGGCTGTGAAAGAAGAAAATAAGAACAGCTCCACCCTGTTTAGGGAAGTGGCTTTGTGTGGTTTATGACATTCATAAATTATTGACACAGAATAAAGGTTTTGATGTCATGAAGAGCTTATCATGGAAATTGCTAATCATAGTCAAATAATTAAAACCAAAGTTCCTTCAGACATTTTTAATAGCTTATTTAATATTTGTGTTTTTAGAATTTTAATAATAATTGCCATAACTGTTCTGATTATAAACGTAAGCAGAATTACAGTCACTGTTTTATAGCTGTAACCATATTTTTTTATGAATGAATATTTTTTATTCATACTGGATTTTGACTGTTTTCTATCCTCTCTCACACAGAACTATGATCCTCTGATTCCTTATCCATCCCAGTACACACCTCCACCATCATCTCCTCTTCCAGGTGAGAAGACACGCTCAAAACGTCCTACAGCTATACTCTTAATGGGTGTTTCAGACTGTTCACTGTTGTCATCTGTGTATTCCAGAGAACCTGGTGGTAGCCTTATACAAATATGAGCCGTGCCACAGCGATGACCTTGGGTTTGAAAAAGGGGAGAAGCTAAAGATCCTAAATGCGTAAGCAAAGCCTACATTCAAACAGTCTGACGATCTCAGTAGATCATCAAAACATGGTTGACCACTGACTCTCACCGACTCAAGTTGGGTTTTGAGAAGCTGAATTGAACTGAATGTTAATTCAGGGTTTCTCCGTTTCAGTTTTTTGTGCAGTTTTAAGAGGAGACACTGTCATGGTTTAAACTATAATGTATGTGTCTATGTGTGTTTTAGCGATGATCCTGAATGGTTCATGGCGGAGTCTCTGTTTACCGGGCAGAGGGGATACATACCACAGAATTTTGTAGGAAAACTGAACAGCATGGAGATAGAACCGTAAGTAACACAATGATCAATTGCATTCAGAGTGCATACACTCACATATATCCAAACAAATCCACACAAGCACAATTAAATCCAAAGTTCTGGCATGAAACTCTAGATGGTGCAGTCCGATAGGTCAAACTCAATCTGACATAAGGACATCATTATCACATGGCACAGCTGATTGGTTCTTTTTGTATCAGCAGCCAGTGAGTTGCTGGAAACCCTCCACCTTCCCCAGCTCCACCTGTATAGATCTGCTACAGGGTGATTCATGTATGCTATATGGGGGTTATTTCATATATGTTATATGTGCAGCAGCATGCTCACAGCAGAATTTTGTGGATGAATTGGCAATATAGCAAGTCTCTGTATTTGATCTGCCAAAGCAACAGCAGCCACGTAGCAGATCTATTCCGCCAAGATCAAACATATTAACATTGTCATATACATTACCATGCCTCCCTCCGAGAGTTGTGATGACAGAAAAGTATTTATGCAGATCACCTGCTGTGGGTTTCTGAACAAAGAAGATCAAATCAGCTTCCCCACAATGAGATCTGGGAAATACCACCCCAAACCTGTGGCTGAAAGGTTGATTCATTTAGGATACCCCTTGCTGCTTACGACAGATGATTACAGGGTGTCAGTAATGGAAAGAATAGAAAGAAAAATACTCCCACAAATCACACAAGTTTCTGAGCATCACTACCCCAGAACCTGCTGACGCCACATTTCTGCGTATATGTTCAGGTTTAAGACTTTTGATTGTGGGAGGATCTGAACGTGGGAGTAATGAAACATCCCAACCCTGTATCTTTTAAACAACTGAAACCCCAAAATTAGATAATTAATGAGTCAAACCCCTAAGAAAATTATGATTTTGTTGTGTTGCAGGTGGTTTTTTAAAAACCTTTCCAGGAACGACGCCATGAGGCTATTACTGGCCCCCGGTAATACACAGGGCTCCTTCCTCATTAGAGAGAGTGAGACCTCACCAGGTATAAAACAATGCATTTCTCCCCACACAACAACAAAAGCAAACACAGAACCATAAGGGCACATCAGACAGTGCTATCACATTACAATACTGGCTCAGAATTGTTTGATTTTTTTTTTTTTAAGTTTGACAGTTTGACTTTTAACATTTTCTTCATGTCATTAAATGTAAAATGACTCTAAGCTCCAATCTAGAAATTCTCACTGTTATAAAGGTGGATGTATGACTGTATGTGCAATTGGCAGCCTCTGACTCTGGATTTTCCTGTTGTTCTGGTGCCTCCAGTCATTTTCATTTGTGATAACATAATATGAATCAACCCCAAAGAAATAAAGTCAACCGGATATCAAGAAGTCAAACAATGTGAAGCCAAAGAAACTTGGTGAAGGAAAACACTGTGAATTTCTCACAGATCAAATTCTTTAAAAACACCCTCAAACAAAAACATTCTGATAAGGAAATAGCAGGGTTTTCACATTGCCACTTATTTCTCAATGCTTTTATAACAACAGAAAGATTAGATTCAGACCTTAATTAAATAGTTTGGCCTCAGGAAAATCATTTTTCAGTGAATGAGATGTTGTCTATTTCAAAATCAGCCTTAAAGTGATAGCTCACCCATAAAAATTAATTTCTGTCATCATTTACTCACCCACATGTCATTCCAAAACAATATGACTTTTTGTTTTGTCTGTGGAACACAAAAGAAGATATTTTGAGTCTTGTCTCAGTGGGTTTTTTGGGGTTTTGGTACTGTTTGGTTTGCAGCATTCTTCAAAATATCTTCCTTTGTGTTCCACAGAAAAAGAGTAGTCACACAGGTTTATAACGACATGAGAAATTTAATGACAGAATTTTCATTATGGGTGAAAATAACACAAACCCTTTATTCACTCTCTGTTTATAGGGCTGTATAACAACAACCGTCGAGTGGCTATCAAGAATCTCAAGACAGGTACCATGTCCATCAGTGCTTTCCTGGCTGAGGCGAACCTGATGAAGACCCTGCAGCACCCTCGACTAGTGCGACTTTTCGCTGTGGTTACGCAGGAGCCCATTTACATCATCACTGAGTTCATGGAGAACGGTGAGACACGCAAACACACTTACACACTCATGCGAACAAGGGAGGGGAGACTTCAATAGAATGACAAAGCCTTTATGTCTAGTACTAAATGATTAATCCCTGCGTCCCACCTGAACTTCCTTTACAAAACACAGACACATTCATTGAGTAAACTTCCATTCAAACTTTCATCAGGGTTTCATGATCTAACAGGTCTGAGTAGTATCAGGACCATGAGCAGTTTTGTTTGTGTGTTAAGCCCACAGCAGTTCCTCATTTGTGTCCGCTCTATGAAAACAAAGCTTTCTCAAGGCTTTGAAGATATTGAAGGCATCTCAATACGCGTCCCTCACTCACCTGAATGATTCTCAGCAGAGAAACATCAAACACCCCTTTTACTGTGCAGGAGTATTTTTGAGGGGCAACTTTTTTAGTCTCTTTCATTGAGCGCAGTGTTTTTATATTTACAGACATGTGGTCTGTCTCTTTTACTTATACGAATGCACATCTATGAGCCTTTTTATGTTTAACTATGATTATACACGCATCTTTGTTAGCATACACCTTATTCATAAAATCAAGATTTATCAACAAAAACCACTGTTCAAAAGTTTGGGGTTCATAAGATTTTATGTTTTTTAAAAGAAAGCTTTTATGCTCACCAAGGCTGCATTCATTTAATAAAGTACAGTAAAAACAGTTACTGTATATTGTGATACAAAATAGTGGAAACATTGATAAATTTTTTCTGGATTATTTTATTAATAGAAAGTTAAAGTAACAGCATTTATTTGAAATATATATATATTTTTTGCAGCAATGTATAAATCAGTTTAATTTGATCCTTGCTAAAAAAAACTGACTGACCTCAAATGTTTAAAGGGGTCATATGATGCGATTTCAATTTTTCCTTTCTCTTTGGAGTGTTACAAGCTCTTGGTGCATAAAGAAGATCTGTAAAGTTGCAAAGACTAAAGTCTCAAATCCAAAGAGATATTCTTTATAAAAGTTAAGTCAACCACTCCTACCTAAATTGGTTCGTTCTAACACGCCCCCACATGTCTACCTCACTATGTGTGAAGATTTGCATAACGCCGCCCAAATATTCACGCAACGATAGAAGGCGTAACTTTTATTCTCACTGTAGTATTGTTGTTGCCGCCGCCGCCGCCATGTCGTGAAGGCGCTGTGATTCGTTGTGAAAGTGAAACTACTTTGTTTGGCCTTCCAAAAGAGGACGATATCCGCTTCGTCATGCCTGGAGCTGATCCGTGCTGGTCGCTGCAGGAAATACATAAACTTCGCACTGTGGATCGCCGGATCGGCTTTCACTGTGGACGAAGCGGAGTCCAGCCCGGGGTCGTCACATGTGGTTGCCGCAAGCCCGCTTGACGCTCCTTCGTCGAATCTGCCGGCAGTGCCATTCTCAACCCTGTCGCCTCTGCTCACTCAAGCCGGCCTCCACTCACTCAAGGCCGCGGTGTGTGACGCTGTTTCATTGTGAAAGCGAAACTACTTTGTTTGGCCTTCCAAAAGAGGACACGACTAGAAATCAGTGGTTAAGTTGTATTTACAACACTGTTCCAGAACAGTTCAACCCAAATATTCAGATGTGTCCAGCGCATTTTATGGAGGACTGTTTCCTGATCCTGGTAGAGTAGACTACAATGCCGGCTGTTCTGACTCACAGACTGTAAGTACGTTTTTTATATTTAAAGAATTTGCCACAGACAATTCAAACGCAAGTTTTTTGGACAGTGTAGAGTAGCACTTGTTGTTTGTCATTTCTCTGATCACAAATGCAGGTATGGTTTTATGTTTACGCGGCGCGATGCAATGCAACGCGTAAAAAGACAGTACAAGTCATTATAATCCATAATTATATCCCCACTGGATGCAACAAATGCCTCGTTTGTAATGGGTTTTAATGTTTTTGTCTCATCGCTCCGGCCGGACAGGGCATCATAATATGGTAAGGGCGTAACATTTTCGTCACACGCTTGAGGTATTCGGCCAATCACAACGCACTGGATAGATGGCCAATCAGAGCACACCTCGCTTTTCAGACCGATGAGCTTTGTAAAAATCGACACGTTTCAGAAAGGCGGGGCATAGAGGAGAAACAATAATGTACAGTATGTGGAAAATAATGTTTTTTTTTTTTACCTTAAACCGCATAAACACATTTCATTACACCAAATACACAAAATAATGTTCTTTTTAGCAGCATCATATGACCCCTTTAAACGGTAGTGTAAAAATGTTCAAGATTACAGTGGGACCAAATGTAAATCTTGTATCGCTCAACCACTAATCTGAATATTTGAGGCGACATGTCCCCCTCAATATCTGGTAGTCACAACCCTCATTTTTATTCCTTCAAAATGTCTGGTGTTTAATCAGACAAGCTGATTCATGCCTGTCAATGTTCACTAAGAGGTTTTGACGTCCCTCGTAGCCCTCTTGTGAATGGCATGCAGAGCTTGTGTTTCATATCTGGTGTTCCCACCTTGAGTGTTCTAGAACATAAAATGACCCACTTGTTTGAGAACTTGTTGTTATTATCCTCAGATCTGATGCACGTTTCAGAAGTCCCATTTTTTCAAAACATGTTCAAACAATTTTCAATCTGTTACCACTCCTTTTCTCCTAAGGATTAGTTCACTCAAAAAACTAAAAACAAAACACTGTCATTAATTACTCACAGTGTTGGGGAAAGTTACTTTTAAAAGTAATGCATTACAATATTGCGTTACTCCCTAAAAAAGTAACTAATTACGTTACTTAGTTACTTTTTATGGAAAGTAATGTGTTACGTTACTTTTGCGTTACTTTTTAAATCTGGGCTGGGCTTATTTGTTTGTTTTTAATATAAAAAGTACAAATGTAAAAGCCCTTTCACAACAAAAGTGAAATGAATGAGCCTCAGGCTGAAGGAAAAGTGAATTCACATCTGTACAGTAGAGGGCACAGCTCAAACAATTTGCATGAAGAATATGACAGCAGGAGAAGAAAGTTTAACACTATTCAGCAATAACAAAAATGAAACACAAATGTGTAATTTTTGCTTAGTATGGTTGAATTGGATCATCGAAGGTCAGTAACAAAAACATTGGTTAATAAAATGGGATTAAATACATAAATGACATTTGTCTTATTTAACATATTTAATTATTGCAGGTTTGTATAATGTTCCGAGTTTGCATTTGACTGTTTTTATTCATTTTGAGGAAGACTGAATCTGTTCATATTTAGTGTAGAACTACAGTAAGCATCACGTTCACACAGCCTCTGTACATATTCCCTGATTTCTCTCAATATGGCAACACAAGAGCTGTCAGTCAATACATGGGGGAAGAAAGTAACTGGAGTTACTTGTTTGAAAAAGTAACTCAGATATTTCCTTCTAAATTAAAAAGTAATGTGTTACTTTACTAGTTACTTAAAAAAAGTAATCTGATTACGTAACTTGCGTTACTTGTAATGCGTTACCCCCAACACTGTTTACTCACCCTAATGACATTGCAAACCAATATGACTTTGTTTCTTCTGTGGAACACAAAAGATGTTTAACAGAATTTTGACTGTGAGTTGTCAAGCTTAAGGCATAAAACGACTTCACATGAAAAGGAAAATGTTGCACAAGTCCTAAGGACTAAGATTTGTTTTTTTGCTGGGGGTTGGATCTTGACAGCCATCAGTCTACATTCACTTTCATTGTGTTAAAAAGTGCAGTATAATCTTCCTCAAAATGCTCCTTCAGAACAATGTGTTCCACTGAGGAAAGAAAACCATACAGGTTTGAAGCGACACAGTTTTAAGGTGAATGATTCCTCTAAAGATGCTATAATATTGTTTGGTTTCTGCTTTTTGGACATTTTATTTTTATGATTGTATCTTGATAAAACTTTATTCATGAGAAACACCTATACAGCAGTTTGTTTCAGAAGGGCTAAAAATCTTTATAGCTGCAGTAATGTTGCTTAATGTTTCTCTAACCACTAATGCATAATAAGCCCTTCATACACACACCACATCTCACTGCAACCTGCTTAGAGCAATGCACAGCAAAACCGGACTTGACGTAGAAAGTAGGTTCACAGTTACAACGCAAATTCCATCACATTGAAAAGACAGAGAGAGGCAAAAAGCAGCGGGACAGGAAGAGAGGAAAGAGGAAACAGTGTAATTTATAATTTGTTCCATAGGCTAGTATCGGGAATGCTTTCTAATTTATACCCAACCACCCAGAAACTCACCACAAGAAGTCAGACTCATAAATGGTCACCATGGTCACAGGTGCTCACAAAAAAGACCTCCACACCCTATATTTTCTCTTTTAACGCAACAATGGCACCTAGGTCGTCATTGCAGGCGTATTCCGATGTACGTTTTTCCATGTGTAACCCAGTAGGGATTGTTTGTGTGATTTGTCGGTCTCATTGCACCTAAGAGGATTGTTGGGCCTCCAGAATGTCATATTGATGCCGACGGTAACAAAAGACTCTAAGAGGAACAGCCACAGTACAACAACGTCAGCGCGCTGGTGGCGCAGCTCGTGAATGGTCCTGCTTTGTGTTCCCTCTTAAAGGAAGCTGATGGAACACTACGCTCTGCTTGTAAATCTCCCAATTCTTTGTTTAGGATGCATGTGATGTGTTTTAAAGCACAATTGTTGTCTGTGTTGTTATTTTAAAGAAGAGGTTGATGTGCCCTTTTTCCACCCCTCTGTTATTTTAACAATGGAGACAATGACAGAATGATTCAAAACATGGGAACTTCATCTAAACTTAACCACGACCTTGAATTTTACACCCTAATGCAACCTGAGATGAAAGGAGTGTGTATGGCTGATTACTTGAGTTCCTAACAGAGCATTTTCCGCTGCACCTTTGTGGGAATTTCCTTCAGGGTCAGTCGGTTCTTCTTTTTCCAACACAGCTCGTCGTCTCAAACGCAACAACTTTGGCCTTTAACACCAGACGTCTCAGTGACTAATCCAAACTGGCTGCGCGAATTTCCTGAAGTTGTTATGTTCTAGTTCTTGGATCCAATCTGAATGCTGTTTTTTGCGTTTCTCGTCAGCTCAGAGAAGAACATACAGAATGTTTTAAGCGCCAAAACAACAGCATTCATCTATCTGCTGTTTCCTTTTGCCTTTGAACTAAAATGACTGATGGAGAGAGCGCGCTTCCGGTAACATTCAGTTGTGGTTGAAGAATGTTTAAAAAAGGCTGCTGAAGACAAGACAGATCGATAAATAAATACATTTCCATTCAATATATCTATTTCCATTCAGTCCATTGCAGTGCATGCTGGGAGCTGAAAATGCCCTGGCCAGTCTCACTTGAGTTTCTAGCCAGTTTTTCTTTGAATATATTTGACATTTTATGGTTTAAAGCGCATAGTTATTAAATTCTGATATCTTGTTTTGCTGTGTGTTAAAATGTCGTGTTATCTCTAATTTTAGGTAGCCTGGTGGATTTTTTGAAGACTCCAGAAGGATGTGCTATACCCATCAATATGCTGATCGATATGGCTGCTCAGGTAGACTGCACCTGACCGTATTCATTTGGTTTTTTTGGTCAGTATTGCACTCAAAACATCAGGGGTGAGACATTTGTACCTCACAGGAAACCAACTGACCTATTTGTACGCGTTATAAGCTCAAGTCTACATTACAACCCCTTGCATAATCGGTTTATCACTCATTCCTCTGTTTGACCACTGTCTTTAAGCTTGTGACGGTAGCATTACTCAGCCGCTGCTCTGCTTCCTAATCTCATCGTTAACAATGAGCACGACTGTGTGTGCTGGAACGAGACCTTAATCCAACAACAACTGTTCTGCTACCCAAGCCAAACTACCCAGACTTGATGAACATGCAATATAAATGTGTCCATATATATATATATACAGTATATATTGTATATACACAATGTCAATTATAATAAATGATTTTTGAGCACCAAATCAGCATATTAGAATGAATTCTGAAGGATCATGTGACACTGAAGACTGATAAATTACATCTAACAATATATTAAAATAGAAAGTAAAATTAATATTTCATAATACAGTATTTTTTATCAGAATCAGATGCAAAGACTCTATGCTCTGTTTCTTACTAACATTAAATTTACATTCTCTGACCAAGCATACAATTCTTTGTTTGTTTGCTATAATATTGTACACAAAGATTGTAAGGACCACACAAAGGTCTGATGTAGGTCACGGTAATTCTTGACCTAATTAATGACACTCCATGCTTCGTTGAGAATATCTAATTATTGTGGGAACAGATCCTGTTCGAACGGCAGTGTAAAATCTGATGGTATTTCCATGAACTATTCACAAACGGACAGTAATTTCTGAGTAGAGAGTCTTGTGTTTTGATTCAGCTCTGAGTTCTCTTTCGTGAAGAAATTAAGGTATCGTTTTTCAACAAGATATTCAATGAAATGTTGGCGGAGAAAAGATAACAGAGAACGTGAGAGGCAGGATGTTTTTGAGGCAGCATTAAAGTCATTCGCTTTAGGGATCAGCTTAGATGCTGTGTGATATCTTTCAGCTATTCTTCTCCATAAAGTGAGTGGATTTGCGTCAAGGCGTTTTTTTTATGTCTTGGTGAAATTAATACATGGAGCTTGTCGCCTCTTCTCAACACACACACAAATGAGATGCATGCCTACACATTTATGCTAACCTGTCAGCTCTGAGGCAAAACCGTGAGGCATGTTCACATCAAACCAACACATTTTTGAACTATGACTTCCTTGAATAAACATGTGCACGGTGTCACAGTGCAACATCCTCTACAAAAAGCACACTACAATCATGCACCACCTTCACCTATAATAACACATCTGCAAACATACACTATAATAGTATCTGCCCACAATCACAGATCACAGTCTAATTTCATGTGAAAGAGTTAAAGAAAATGACAGGAAGACTACAGAGCTGATCTAGGAGAACAGTTGTACTTCACTCTCACACTGACTGTAGTGCAGATTCAGAAAGAGCAGACTTCTGAGAAGTTAAGCAGCCATCTAGCTTACTGTTCTGAGATCAGTTGAAATTGCAGCTAGCTTAAATATGGGAAAATAAAGAAAGACGATGCATCAGGAAGTATAGCAGCAAACCAGCCTTCTGTGTATGAAACCTGTGGCTTGTGCTGGGTGGAGTGAATCATTGAGGGTTAAAAGTCAAATCAAGGGACGTTAAAGCATGAACCTCCCTGTCTCAGGAACTGACCTCTGTCTGTGTGTGCAGCATGGGTTATGTTCGGAATGAAATACAAACCTACTGCATACTGCTTTATCAAATTAATATGTGACACCTATGCAACAATTGTTCAAAAATAATTTTCAACATTGTTGTCACACGACTTCCTCATGTTGCACATTGCATTATTTTCTTTTGAAGAAATGAATAGGCCTACTTTATTCAGCAAAGATGCATTAAATTCAAAAGTGAAAGTAAAAATATTTATAGGCCTAATGTTACAAAAGATTTCTATTTCAAACAAACTCTTTTCTTTTAAACTTTCTATGTATCAAAGTATCCTGAGAGAAAAAAGTATCATGGCTGCTGAAAATTCAGCTTTGTCATCACAGGAATAAATTACATTTTAAAAATACCTTCACCTTTGGGAAACCTTTTTTGGTCTATGCACCTCAGTTGGATTTTTTTAAGGCGCGGTGAGTCTCTGGCTGCTTCTAAAATATTCATATTAAAATAGAAGTGTAATATCTGAAATAGATATTAAATTATAATGATATTTTAAAATATTACTGATTTTATTGTATTTTTGCTCAAACAAATGCAGCCTTTGTGAGCATAGGGACTTAAATAATTTGAATGGCATTGTAATTAAAGCAAAATATATTATGGTCATTTGACAGTTCGATTAAAATAATGAATCAAGTAAGAGATAAAAAAAATGCAGCAAGTATTCATGCAAATATTACTTGCAGTTCATTTTTTACACTGGAAATAGAAGGTAAAGCACACTGCATTGTGAAATACACTATATAGCACAGTATTCTTTGTTATATAGTCATCTCAGTATTTCATACATACTTTGCATAGTATACATATTATATACTGCAGAAATAATAGCATGGCAGTATGCTATTCTGCCTTATTATTAACACTGCACTGCCCCCTGCAGGTCGCAGATGGAATGGCTTACATAGAGCAGAAGAATTACATCCACAGAGATCTGAGAGCTGCCAACATTTTGGTGTCTGATGAGCTCGTCTGCAAGATTGCTGACTTCGGCCTCGCCCGTCTAATTGAAAATAACGAATACACTGCCAGAGAAGGTAAGGCAGCATCTGTATCATGCTCTGTTATATCCTGTTTTAGGATTAGATTACCTGAGAAAGTTTGGCTGCAACACCAGAGATCTAAAAAGATGCCTTAAATCACACAGGTGCAAAGTTTCCTATCAAATGGACGGCACCTGAGGCCATAAACTACGGCACCTTTTCGATCAAATCAGATGTCTGGTCGTTTGGAGTACTGCTGACAGAGATTGTTACCTATGGAAGAATCCCATATCCAGGTAACAAACAAGCTCCATGTGCTTCCTTTTTGAACTTTGTACAGTAGCATTAATGGGAATCATTTCGTCTCAGAATTTTTATTCCCCACACTGTTACTCTTGGATCTTTCAGGAATGACAAACCCAGAGGTGATTGCAAACCTTGAGAGAGGCTACCGCATGCCTTGCCCTGATAACTGCCCCGAGGACTTGTATGATATCATGAAACACTGTTGGACAGAGAACCCAGACAATCGACCCACATTTGAGTATCTGCGCAGTGTTCTAGAGGACTTTTTCACCGCCACAGAGAGACAGTACCAGGAGCAGCCCTGCTGAAAAGATTTATCTTAGTAAACTTACAGTCCACGGGGTCACATTAAAGACTTGTATTGAAAAATATTCCAAAATACAGTTTTTAGTTAAAAGAAAAACTGATTTTATGTCTTCTAATTAAAATGTTTTCAATAATCATGATTAAGTTCAAACATGGATTTGGCCTTAGCTTTGTCCACAGAATTTATTATGTGTAAAACAGGTGCATGTATAGTTTTTTAGCAGATGGAAAATATTTTTTTTTAAATGACAAACTCAACAGGAAAATCTTTGGCTACAGGTGTGCTCTCAATGAATGAGTGAACGCCCTGCTTTGTGTTCTTCCTTTGAGCTTTTATTATTTCTTCTTTCTGCTCTCAGATTTGTGTTTATTTTTTTATATAAGCATATATAACTGCATCATGAAATATTGAGCCAGTAAAACAGTCCAAGAGATAAATGGGTCTCATTTAATTTGTTTTGACAAATTGCTTTCAGATTCACGGTGACTAATTCTGTTAAATATCTACATCTTCCTTAAAAAAAACATTAAAAAAAAAATAAAAAATCATGAAATTGGTATTTCAAGGTAAAAAAAAAAAAAACTTTGTTGCTTGCCTTATCAGAAGTCAATGTAACATAAAAATAATTTTGAACCTATTTCTAAGTTTACAAAAAAATTTAAGCTGCTTTTAGCCAAGGACTTTCTCCGATTTTGAGAAAACGAAACAAATACCTTATCCAAATATTCTGCACAAATTTTCTAGACAGTGTCTAAGCACATGTGAGGAATAAAAATGAGTAGAAAAGAGGACAATAGACAAGCTATTTACAGGCATGCATATATTTGACCCATCAATCCTATTTAGAGCAATTTCAGAAGCTCAGTTATAAATAGAAAAATATTTTATTTAAATGTACTGGAACAAGGTATCCCATCAGTGTAGAAAATATGTAACCAACATAAAACAAGCATATCACATGTTAATGATGTTAATATATAAACATGGTGAAACCAATAGCAGCATGTAGTGGGCAGCATGCTTTTATTTGCATTGGCACTTAGTATGTCTTGCTCCACTGTCATAAAGCAACTCCGTGCGATGTATACTTATGAATTATAGCCAATCACTAGTCTCCACAGCAACTGTGTCTTTGTCAAGTAGGTCGTTCTGTTCTGCAGCCTCCTCCTCATTTGGATCGTCTCCTGGTGGAAGTGCGGTTTCTTCTGGCAGCTGGACACGCACCTGAACCCAAACAGTTACATTGCATTCAGAGAATACAAAATGTTTATCAGGTATAATGTGGAACTGGCATGCAAAATTACCCTTTAAGCATAACCTCGAACCTAAAATGATTTCAAATCAAATTCTGATTTGTATTTTGAATGCACTCAATAAAAAAAAATACAGTAAGTCAACCTTTAACGCTACATTTATGCTGCATAGCAAGAACAAATATAAAAAAGTATAAAAATAAAAAAACAGTACATAGTCACTGCATGTAGGTCTATTTACCCTGACATTTCTCCTCCATGGGCAGCGCAACCGGAGGAAAGAAGTGCAAGCCAAGAAACAGCGGCAGGAGAACACAACCTCCACCACTGACATCAGAATCAATGGAAACCATAGGATTAATGTAGTACCCTGGAGAGAGGAATATATTTTTTTGTTTCATTATTTTAGTATTTCCTTTCACTTGCATATTTTGCATCATGTCCCACAGGGCTTCCACTGCTTTTTACCAATGAATTTCCATGACTTTTGTATGACACGTACATGCATTTGAGATTACTGGATTTTTACATTTCATTTTTAATAAGAGAGCAACTGTAGGTAATTAAATATTTTAAAGCTGGGGGAAAAGAAAAAAAAGAAAAGAAATACATTTCCATGACCATGGGAACCCTGGAGTCTCATTTAAAGGTGTTGGTAAAATGATCCTAAATGTTAAAATACAACAATTTCTAAAAATGTTCCAAAGAACAATTTACAAATTGTCTGTACACACACAAAATTGATCCCAAATGCATCCTTCCTTATAAAATCACAGTTCATCCAAAATTAGAGTGTAATATTAAAAAGTGCAGCAACTCCACCTACAGAATATCCACATAAATAAATGCATTTAAGTACAAATATATATATTTGTTCCTCACTTTTGACATATGATGAAATCCATGGAATTTAGGATCATACAATCATATTTGTGTTTTATAAATAAGGCCCCTGGTTCATACTATGGCTTAAGTTGCTACAGTTTTGGTGACAAATGCATCTCAACTGTAAGAAAAAAAAAGCCTCTTAAAAAGGCATTTATGAGGTTCATATCATTCATTTGTATTTGATTACACTAAGATCCACCAGACTGGACTCACTGACTCACATAGATGCGTGTGGGGTCAAAGGGGCATTCATTTGTGATGCTGTAGTAGGTCATGTTGGCAGGCAGGTCGCAGTGGGCAAACAGAGTGTGTCCTTCCCACATTATGGCCCTCACTGTGGCAACAGTGATTCCCACTGCAGAGGCGGCACCCAAGAGAACAGCCAAGACACTCACAATTAGAAGAAACCAACTCTGCAACAAGGATAAAATGCATTAAGAAATCAATAATATATGAACACCGTATTTTGTTCTATTGAATTTGAAGTGCAAGTTTTGCAGTGGCAGCAAATAAATAGCAAAAACACAAAGAGCGAATGGAATCATTACAAAAAGGACAGTATTGTGTGCTTGTGTCTACTCACCAGCAGCTGGTTTTTCTTGTTCTTTGAGAGAACAATAGCCGAGATTCCAACAATAATTGCCTGTAGATTATAACATGGTCAGATGTATAAATTACAGTGTGGACTCATTCAGTGGAAAAGGTGAGTTTGCAGTTTTAACTAACACACCTGCTTATTAATTTTAACTACTATGCATTATGCCTCAAACACCACATCACTCAATCATGATCACAAACAGAAATGCATTACACTTTTGTAGACAGACAAACCATAAGTCCTGCCACAAGAGCGATGACATTGGAGATGGGGTAGACGAGTTTCTTGTTCCAGGTGAACACTTTTATGTGTCTGAGCACAGCTCCATGTACCAGTGCCCCCAACAAGAAGTTCACATGACCCACCAGCACCAGCCCCAAACCCATCTTCATCAGGATCTTATCATCCTTCAGACTGCCACAGCAAAGACCTACAAGAAACACACACAATATCAACCACAAACACAGAAACATTGAAGACGAAGGGTCAGACACCAGATAAAAAAAACAAAAAAAAAAGGAAATGAGTCAAGGAATTATGCGCACCATGAAATTCAGATGAACTTCAGACTACATACAATAATTTTCCATGAGCCATGATTTCACTAAAAGAAAGCTGTTATGAGGTGATGAGGGACTGTTAGATATAATGGAGGAAATAGACAAACACAATGATAATCGTACACACACACACACAGTATTTTTCCCCCCACAATTATTTCCTTACACTTAGTTATTTTTCATCATGTCCCACAGGGCTCCCACACTTTTTCCAATGAATTTCCACGACTTGTGCATGATACTTCCATGCATTTGTTACAATTGCATTTTTAAAAACCATTTTAAATAATTCAAAGATCAATTTTAGCTAAAGAAATATTTTAGAGCTAGTAATGAATGAACTAAATTAATTAATTAAAATATTTATCATAGAGCTTTTGTGGACTGTGTATTTTCTACCAGGCCATTACATTGAGGGATAACAGTAAGATTAAATCCCCACAGAAATACTCACTGCATTGCACAATTCAAGTAAGTTTACTTACCATTTTCTAACCCTCATGTAGTTGTAAACCTGTATGACCTTTTTCTTCTATGGTACAATTACTACATTTTGGTCGTTGGTTTCAAAGACAAAGGCTTAAGCTTTTTATGAAAGCTGCTTAAATATCTTAATTTAACTAGGGCCTATAGTCCTGGCTTAAGACAAGTCCCGTCTGTGAAACCGGGCCATAAATGACAAATAAATGGTGATCGAAAATGTCAATCATCATCAATAGGGATCAATAGCGATGAAATTCATTAACGACACCGCCATGCAATTAGAAGAGCCAACCGCATTGTTGATATAGGATTAGAAATCGCGCCTTAAAGTTAAAAGAGACAGTAGCTTGTTTGTTTACTTTTGTTGAATGCGCGTGCTTTATATTAGACAAGCATTAGAATAAGATACGATTATCAGAAAAATCTAAAATTTTGGTTTCGGAATTCAACGGAACCATTGTAAAGATCCGATTCAAACCGAATTTTTCGCTCGCGAACTGAACACTGCTACGTCCAAATGTTCCAAAGACAGCTCGGTCGAATGTCAAGATTTTCAGTAAATAACGACGTAACGTAAACGTCTGTTTCTCACACAAAGCTACGCATGGCTTCAGAAGACATGCATTGGCTAACGTTACTTTCATGGTGTTCCTGCATTCAGTTAAATGCTCGATATTTTCAGTCAACATTGATAGGCTGCTACATGGTAAATATATTCTTCAAAATGTATTTTGTGCTCCACAGGAGAACAAAAGTCATACTAGTCTGGTGAGGGTGAGTAAATGAGTGAACTATCCCTTTTTATAACATTTTCATTAAAATACATTATTAATATCACAAAAGACATAAATACAGAGCTGAGATTTAGCTATGTATCTAGCATAAATCAATTAACTCATTGGAGAACTAGATTAGACATTTATATGACAGCGAGGGATTTAGGGCAACAAATAATGCTGTGCTGTATTATCAAGGTAAACATGACCACACCCAGACCACGTTCGCGAGCCTGTTCCTATACTCCCTCCCACCCCATGAAATGCAAACTATGTAAATAAAGTCCAACTCACCCGAATTCACCATCCTGAAGTCCTTCTTTCAGATTAAGTCATAATTAAGGGTTTAAGATGTTCAAGGATCTTCTCCTCTTACCGTGCCTCTCAGGCCGTCTTCCTCCTTCCCGTTCACCTGCATGCATGGCCACTCCCCGTCCGCTCGCGCACCTGTCCTGAGTGACCGCCCTTCTTCTTCTTCTTCTTCTTCTCTTAGTTAACGGCGGATTGAAAACAACTTTTAGATGCATACCGCCACCTACCGTACAAGAGTGTGTCACATCATGTCATTTTAAGTGTACTCATATTCTGTTCATTTACCCTGTATCATTAAGGAATTTAAATAATGCTTTCCTGGTTATCCTTATCCCCCCTCCCTCTCCTTCTGTTCCTAGTATCCCCATCAGACTCCACTCCCGCCCTGCCACCTGAACCCTATCTTCAAAACACCCGTCTTTGCACCTCATATATTATATACAGTGTATGACATGCTCAGCATTTTCTTTAACCCCACAGTTATCACAATTCTCATTATTCATTTTCCCCATTAAAAACCAGGTGCTATTCAGTCCTGTGTGATCCACTCTCACGCTTATTAAAATTTCTTCCCGCCTATTCCTTTCTCTATAATTTTTAATGCTAACAGACTTTTGTATTTTATAATATCCCCTTCCTTTCTTGTCTTCCTCCCACCATTTCTGCCATATTTCAATACCTTTCTTCTAAACTACTGCTTTTCCCTCACCTTTTCCAAGTGGTATTGGAACTTATATTTCTTTTTGCAATGCCTCTTTTTCTAATTTATCTGCACTTTCATTCCCTTTCACTCCCTCATGTGCTGGCACCCAACAAAACTGAACATCTATACCACCCCTATGTAATCTTAACAAACTGTGATAGAGTTCTATCAGTAAATCTTCTCTGACAGATGTCATTGACTGAATGCTTTTTATAACAGCTAAGGAGTCACAATATCACACTATCAGGTCTGATCTCTTCAACCCAATGTAACGCAATGATGACTGCCACAATTTCTGCCGTATATACGGATAACTGATCAGATAATCTTTTGGAAATATTAATTTTAAATTCTGGGATATGTATTCCAATTCCCACACATTCCTGTTGGTTCTTGGATCCATCTGTATAAATTGAGATAATTATAATAACTGTTTCTTAGATAAATGCTTGTTAACTCCCACTTCCTCCAATCTCCATTCCTTTTTCTTTTCCATGATACTAAAATCCGTCTTTGCTTCTGGAAAAAAATCATGGTGGAATGTTACTAACTGGGGTGAGCGTAGTGAAATCTAAGGATTCCATTCCATGTTCCCTCACTCTCTTTTCTCCGTTCCATCCAAACCCATGCCCCTGAAATTTGGAATACTCCCAACAATCCTGTATTATCTCCTTTGTAGGGTTTTCTTTCCCACTTCCTTTCAATCATATCCAATAACTCACCTGTTTCTATGAGTATTGTGTTAATGGGAGTTGACTTAATAGCTCCAAAGCAAACACGTAATGCTCTATACTGTAATCTATAAATTCTCAAATAATGTTTTTGCTGCTGCACTATAAACTATACAACCATAATCTATTGCTGACCACAAAGAACCATTCAGTCAAAGGTTCTTTAAAGAACCATCTCTTTCTTGCATTTTTGTAATCTGAAGAACCTTCTTTCGCCACAAAGAATCTTTTGTGAAACAGAAAGGTTCTTCAGATATTAAAGGTTCTTTATGGAACCATTTAGACAAAAAGGTTATTCTATGGCATCGTGAAGCACCTTTATTTTTAAGAGTGAACTATCATATGCTTTCTCTGTCAAAATATACTATTGTCATGAGCTCTTTCATTTTCAATGCCTTCTCCACCTCATTGCTTACTCGTACTAAAGCATCTGTTGTGGAATGTCCTTTTCGATATCCACTTTGTATGTTAGTTAGTAATCCTCTCTGTTCTAGTACATGCAATATCCTACAAACTATTATCCTCTCCATCCATTTGCATAAATGGGATGTTAGTGCTATAGGCCTATAATTACCTGGATTAGTTCGGTCTTTACCAGGTTTGTTAAATGGTAGAATGACTGCACTTTTCCAACAACTCGGTATCATTCCATCCTTCCAAATTTTATTGAAGAGTCTTAACACTAACTTAAATGATTCTATTGGCAACTGTCGAAACATGAAATAACATAATTGATCTTGACCTGGACTTGTATATCCAGTGCCTAGCAGAGCTATGTTGAGTTCAGACATTGTAAAATCCACATCTAATGTTGATATACCATCCTCCCTCTTCAGCTTCACATCCTTATCCTCTCTGAGTGCAATATCTTTTAGCTTCTTATGCATATCCGTAAGGTGGTCTTCTTTTTCTTCTTCTTCTTTGGAATTTTTTGGCGTATTCTGCACCATAGGCACATACTGCCACCAACTGTTTCTAATCATACATGGATGATAGTTCATAGTTCCGCCTCTATTCATATTTTATTTATTTATTTTTTAATTGTTAATTTTATTACGGGCTCACCCAAGCTCACACCAAGCCTATTCCTTTGCTTTATTTATTTAACTATCAAATTTGTTTATCCTGATTGTTTATCCTAATTTGTTTTAATTTCAGACCAATTTCAAATTTGTTAATCCTGTTTCTACTATATATTCCATTACTATTCTTTGATTACTACCTTCTCTTAATCCTTTTCCTAATATCCAATTTATTGGATTGGAATTTTTCTTTATTATTACCATTTAAGCTCTTTATCATTTTAATTCTCTCCATATTATATTTCCGACATTTTAATATTACATGTTCAACGGTTTCTATTACCCCACAAAAAGCACATTTACCTGTAATATGTTTACCTATTTTGTATAGTGATGTATTTAGTCCTGTGTGCTCAAATTGTAATCTATTTAAAATCACCTCATCTTTCCTACATCTTCCAAAATTGTATACTTCTTTAACTGATGAATTCATTTTTATAATAAAACCTTCCTGTACCAGCTATGTCCCACTTCTTCTGCCACTCTTTTTGAATATTTGATTTTATAATTGATTTAATTTCTCCTCTTCCTAATGGGACTTCAATCTCGATATCCTTTTTTTTGGTTGCCTTTTTTGCTAACTTATCTGCTATTTCATTTCCATTGATTCCTGTGTGAGCCGGAACCCAACAAAATTTGATATCTATTCTCATACTATTTAGAGATTTTAATGTCATACATATATCATTTAAAATGTCTTCTCTAATGGATTTATATGAAACCAAACTATTTAGCGCTGACATAGAGTCTGAACATATAATAACTCTATCTGGTCTAACATCTTCTATCCACTGTAAATACAACCATTATTGCAACTAATTCTACTGTATATATTGCTAAATTATTTGATAATCTTTTGAATATGCTTATTTCGAATTTTGGAATAAATATACCTATACCTGTCACCCCAGATTCTAGTACCTTTGATCCGTCTGTAAATATCTGTAAGCATGAAAAATAATTGTTTTCTTCTTCTTCTTGGTTTTTAACGGCGGCTGGCAACCAACGTAAATAGGTGCATTACCATCACCTTCTGCACCGGAGTGTGGTACAGAGTTGAAGAGTCCTCAACCTATACAAAGATTTTATAGCGCCTTTTAATTTATTTTATTTTAATATACCATTCTAGTAATTTCAGACAGATGTAGTTTGTATTTTTTTTTATATACTTTTAAAAAACTTTAAATGTAATAATTTTGTTTTTAATTTACGTGATGTCAGAATGCCGGTCATATTATTGTACAATGTCAAATCCAACTTTAAAAGCAAGGCACAAAACACTTATAAATAGGCCCAAGAGTACATAGTTACAAATATCAAAATTGTTGCAAAATACATGTTGGTACCAAAAAAAAAAAAGTAAAGTAAAATAAAATAAATAAATGTTGTTTTACTTTTATATATTTTAGGAATGGTAAATAATTACCGATAACATTTATTAAAGAATAAACTAAACAAAATAAGGATTAGTTTAATTCACAATTAAGAATGACAAAATGGATATTTACATCTGGAAATGCTGTCTAATTTATTATATATATATTTAAATCAAAAGATTTTATTAATTTGTTTTGTTGTGGCTGCATAAAAAACCCAATCACCTGCATTAGTGTAAGTTTGTCTTCAGTCAGTGTAGATCACAATCAGTTGATGAAGTAAACCTGAACACCTGGACTTGATCACCTGACTCTCATTAATGCATTAATCTATGCAGCATAAACCTCCTCACAGCAAGAATTTTAAGGTCTGTGCGACAAAGAAAATTGTTGTGTTAATTATTCTGTGCTGGGTTTCACTCGGGTAAAAGCTGTGGAATAGGAATGGCGGCTGTTTTTGTCATCTTCTGTTGGACTATAGTGTCTCTAGCGCTGCCTGTTACACCAAACGGGGATGATTTTAATGGGCACTTTACAGCGTACTCTCCAGGAATCATACAAGATGTCTGGCATATTCCTGCCGCTGTAGCACATTTCCTGAATGAAGTTCCTCAGACTCACGATTTTGATGAATTTGCATCGGTGTTTCCAATGCCATATGATATACAGGCTCTTCTGGACAGAAGAAACAGTTTTTCATTTAGGATCATGAATTGTACGTCATTAAAACACTACTTAATTAGACAGACAGCATTAGACGCTAACTATATCTAATGTTTATTTTGCTCTAGCTTCTTGGAGTGGTCCAGCGGATACTAATGTGTTCCACAGAGGAGATCAGTTGTATCTGCAGGTGTCTGCCTCCCCTGGACTGGGTCAAAAGCTTTATGTTCAGTCCTGCCATGCTTCCTCTTCTCCAAACCATGCTGACAAACCTGAAGTCGCCCTTATCATCAACAAAGGGTAGGTCAACTCAACAAACGTTATTTTGAAAACACTTGCTCCCTGAATTATTATTTTTTATTTCACCAGATGTGTGGCGTCCAAAGAGTCTTTGGTGAAGTTTGTGATGCAACAGCCTGACAGAGTGAATTTGATTGTTCGTACATCCAGTTTGAAGTCTTCTGAGGTGTGTTCAGTACTGGTTAGGATCACTGCAGTCCTGCAAACTGACAGTAGTTTATGTAATGCTCTCCTGTTTGCTTTAGAGTTACATTCACTGTGGAGTCTATCTTACTAATTTGGGTGTCACCCCTACCACTAAATTCTGCAACTACAACAAACTGAAATCCAAGTGAGTGTGCAAACCACTTATTCTTGAAGTCTTTTTCCTAACAGGCTTTTGGAACTATTTATTTATATATATATATATATATATATATATATATATATATATATATATATATATATATATATTTATTTATTTATTTATTTTCAGATGGGTTGACCTGGGTGGACAATCTTCAGTATGTGATTGTTGTGGGAGAAGGTGCAGAAACATAATTGAGCGAGTAGAACTGCCTGGTCAGTGTGGCTTTTATTTATTTAACTGAGTCCGGGAAATTCATTTCCCGTTTTGTTTCTCAATGAACTTTACCTGCTGCAAGAGTTACTTGTGGAAAGTTACCAATATTTCTAGCAAATCCAAAGATGCTTTGCGTGAAGAAAAAAAAAAAAATGCTCCTTTTGTAGTGGAGCCAGTAAAAATCAGAACTACTGCAGCAACAAGTTTATTAAGTTCAAGGCAGGGGTAAAGCAATGCGAACATACACTTCGATTATATGTAAAAGTGGCGTTAACGTAAAGGAATACCAACACAAGCAAATATAAAACTGAAGACGATTACCAAATAATGACCACTCATTCATGTTATACATATGCACAGCCACTGTATATTTGTGAAATGTAAAGTGTTATTGTTCCTAGAAAAATCTTTATTAGAGCTTATTCTCCACCATCTGTTACAGTTTCTCTAGACCTGACCGCAGTAGTAAGCACAGGCCCGCTGGTACTCAAGGATCAAGAATCTGCTCCACAGGCCACACCACTGACTCTGTCTGACTACAGCGCACAGTCCACCTCTACAGCCAGAGATGGCTCTGATAAAAGCTGGATCATGGCAGGTACCTCTTTCTCTGGGAGCTCAATGCAAAACGTTGGCAAGGTCTCCCCCTGGCCTGTCCAGCATGGCTTTGGTGGGGTGATGGTCGTCAGCAAGGGCCTGGAAGGTGATTTATCAATGTGGCTACCAGACATCATTGAGCTTGAGTTTAACCCAGTGGTGCAGATGGGGACTGGTTATCCAGAAAATCCTGTTGATATAACTTTTCAAAATGCTGAACACTTTAGGAAGCTGAGACCAGATGAAAGCACTGTTGAGAGGAGTCAGGCAGTTGCTGTGGATTCACATGATGTTGTAAAGGACTGGTTGGACATGTGGCATCTTAATGATGTTGACCACTTGCATAAAATTCAGGAAAAACCTGTTTTGACTTCAGCGGATTATCTAGAGCAGCCTCAACTGCATCTTGAATCTGAATTTGACTTTCCTCCAAATGACCAGCCCCTGATCAGCCCTACTTCAGATAAGCTCTCTGAGAGTGCTGAGGATGAGGGAGATGTTGTTTTCAGACAGGCCGAGATCATCTTTAATGGCCCTAAAGGAGCCAAATTATCAGAGCCAGTTCACTACTCTAAACTGAGTCTGAATCAAGCTGCAGATGGATCCAGTATTCTCAACTATGAGGAACAGAAGAGGCCCAGCAAGAACAAACGGGACAAGAGGCCACAACTAGAGAAAAATGGTGAGAAAAGCCCAAAGGCTGTGCGGATGGAGGATACCTCTAAAGTTAAAGACTTGGTTTCATCCCTATTGGATCAACTGAGGTTTGTTGACTGACTGGTTATGAATCATTATTATTTGATAAAATCATTATTTAAAAAAAAAATTTTTTCCACTTGACCATAGGAAACTGTGGACGGTGCAGTGACCTGTTTTTCTTCATGATTTGTGTGATTTAACCATGTATTCTGTGTTAAATAAAAGCTTTTTTTTCTGCCTTAAATGCACCCTCTCTCTCATAAATTACCTGGGGATTCTGTGTGCGGCAACTTTATATAGCATGTTTCGTACACAATGGTAATTCAAAGTGCTTTTACATAAAATGAATTAAACTGATTTAAGACCGTTTAAAAATCTGATTATCCATTAAAATACAGTGCCATCAGTTTGGACATCGCACAGTGCTCCTTCAATAACTGCACCGCTAAACGGATGAGTTTTGAATCTCGCTTTAAATGTGACTATTTTAGCACATCTGATTCCTTCTGGAAGCGGATTCCAACTGCGGGTGGCAAAATGGCTAAAAGCCGATTTCCCCTTGTTTTATGTGAACCCTTGGTATTTCTAACTATCCTAGTGGTCTGTTAGGTTTATATTCAGTGCGCATATCTGCAGTGTATTTAGGTCCTAGGCCATTGAGTGATTTATAAATGTGTAAAAGTACTTCAAAATCAATCTTAAACATAACTGGAAGCTAGTGTGAGGACCTGCTCAGATTTTCTGGTTCTAGTCAGAATCCTGGCAGCAGTGTTCTGGATGAGCTGTAGCGGTCTTATGGTCTTCTTGGGAAGGCTGGTGAGGAGACCATTACAATAGTCTACCCTGTTGGTAATAAAGGCATGAACCAGTTTCTCCAAGTCTTGACTGGAAACAAAACCTCCAATTCTTGCAATGTTTGAGATGATATTATGCTGATTTAGTTACTGCTTTGACACGACTACTGAAACTAAGGTCTGTCTCCAGAATCACTGGCAGAGGGAGTCAATGGAGCTGTAGTCATTTGGTGATAAGGCTAGGTAAATATGGGTATCATCAGCATAGCTGTGATAGGCAATTTGGTTCTTTCTCATTATTTGACTTAGTTGGAGCATATACAGGCTAAACCAGAGCGGTGCAAGAATTGAGCCTTGTGGGACTCCGCATGTCATGGACGTCCACTTAGACTTATGCTCTCCTATACTCCCATAACCTCTCCCTTATAAGTATGACCTGAACCATTTGAGTACCATCCCAGAAAGCCTGACCCAGTTTTCCAGTCTCTCAAGAAGTATGTTATGATCAACAGTGTCAAACGCAGCACTGAGATTTTGCCAGAATCAATGTAAGCGAATATCATTTATCTTAATGAGCGCTGTCTCTGTGCTGTGATGCGGTCGGAAACCAGATTGAAAATTGCCCAGGTATCCATTTGAGTTTAAGTATTTGTTTAGCTGATTTAAAAACTACCTTTTCAATAATCTTGCCTATAAAAGGAAGATTTGATTTTGGTCTATAATTGCTCAAAATGGTGTTATCAATATTGCTCTTTTTCAGAAGGGGCTTAACAACTGCAGTTTTCAGGGAGTTTGGAAACATCCCAGAAAGAAGTGCGGCATTCACCACTTCTAAGAGATCTGCCTCCAAACAGTTAAGCAACCTTTTGAAAAAAGATGTGGGAAGTGTGTCAAGATAGCAGGTTGACGTTTTTAGGGGCTGCACTATTTCTTCCAAAATTTTGCTATCAATTGCTTCAAAAATAGACATAGTATCTTCTTTTTGATATTGCGGTCGAATCTGTCTGACCTCTGCATAACTTGAGGATGTGCTAATCGCCTTCCTGATATTAATGATCTTCTCAGAAAAGAAGGAAGCAAACTCATTGCATTTGCTGTCAGAGAGCATTTCACTGGGAATCTGACTTTTGTCAGTCTCTCAACAGTAGCAAAAAAGAGTGCGAGTGTTGTTTAAGTTACTTACTTATAAGGTTTGAGAAGAAACTGTCTAGCTGTGGCTAGTTCCACATTGAAAGCATGAAGGCTGTCTTTGTTTCGTTTAGAAACATAAAATCCAGGTTGTTTGTGGTTATTAAGTCATTGATTAGAAATGATTTATTTTTTAGTGAGCGAATGTTTAAAAATGCTAACTTGATGCCATTGCTTTGTGTCTTTACAGCGATTTTAGTTTGATGCACAATAGACCGCAGATTAGATGAGTCAGCCGTACAGCTTGAGAAGGCCTTAGACTTTCTATCACGTGATAAAACAGAAATAGAGAAAGCTACAGGCACACTGGGTTCCCGCTTGTTCTGTAAACAATTGTGAATGTTGCTGCTATCATAGCGGGGACCCAACACATATCACTGAGAGCTGCTGTTGTTTTTGGTTCACCTACAGCAGATGGAGGGTTTGGGCCCTGGCGTTGTGGCAGCAGCCGGAAAGCTCTCACAGGAGGAGGAGGACGAACTGGGCCCACAGGCTTTGGTGGTTGGGGGGCCCGCCGTTTTTCAGTTGATATCTGGGGGCTTGCAGCGAATTCACTAAAGAATAAACCATAATGGTTTTTGTTTTAGGTTCATGGTTATTAATTTTGATATTATAAACTTATTACATCTTATCTTCTCCACTGACTGGAAAGACAATACTTATACTTTATCAATATTTCGCTCTCTCTCATTTTTTCACTTCTAATTAGAATTACTATACATTTCAAATAGGTTTTTCCAGGTATCTGAAATTTTTTTTTCTTCTAATGTGCAAATATAAAGGCAAACCATTTTATATTACATTACAGTATCAAGTCAGAGAATTATGCCTTTTATATGGGGTTTCGTTAATATCTTTAAATCTTAATAGCTCAATGTGTGCTCGTCAATGTATTCTGGGAATGACCCATGTAGATTCTGTAGTAGAAACCTTGTACTGTAGACTGCCGCGCCCAGATGTCGCTGTTGGATGTTCCTTTCCAAATGTGCTGTCCTGTACACTACATGCTCGGAGCGGGTTGGGGGGGGGTTCTCTGTCATCCCGAGTGTGACCCTGGCTGCTATTTCCTCCGCTCGAGCTATAAAGTGCCCGTGCATTTCCCACGCACCCTCTTTCCCCGGCCACCACACCGTGAGTGCATAACTCACTGTTCTTCAGTACCTTTAAAAAAGAAAAAAAAAAACATGTAAAAAAAATACAAAATAACGAAAACCTCAAAAAATAACTCCTTTAAACCAAACAACATTTTTTAAAAGGGCAAACTTTTTGTTTTTTAAAAGACAAGGTCTCGATCTACCCAGAAGTTTCTGAAGCCAGTTCTTCGCGAGCGGACTCCATATGCTGTAGCTGTCATTGCTGCCGACATCGTTTATTTGGAGAGTAGCGTAAAAGTTTAATAGAGGATTAAGAGTCTCATTTGTCCCTCTGGTTCTAGGACACTCTTTACGCACTGTCATTTCAGCACTAGACAAACACACGAGCTCAAAGGCTTGAACGACCCCGAGACATGAACGCTGCGACGGCGGGGAGTTATCCGATGGCTTCTCTCTATGTGGGCGACCTGCACCCTGATATCACGGAGGCTATGCTGTATGAGAAATTCAGTCCGGCCGGCCCGGTGCTGTCCATCCGCGTGTGTCGGGATATGATCACGCGGCGCTCGCTGGGCTATGCCTACGTCAACTTCCAGCAACCTGCGGACGGTAAGACATGACAGACAGCGCCCTGTCGTCCTGCGTCTGACTTTAAACGTGATGCATATAGCTGACAGAGTAACGGGAATAATGTGTCATGCTTTGTGCTTTAATGTTGGGACACTGGAGGTGATGTGTAGTGCGTACCCTCGGCGCGCTCTCTCTCCTGTGCGCTGTCACATGTATTTCTGAGTTAACCACATCAAGCTGTTCTTCACCCCTCTCTACTACAACCATCTTTAACATCTTCAACAAACCGCTTTATTCTCCTAATATGGCCTATTGCGAGAAAGTAAGGGTTTACTGACTGTGACCGTCACACCGCATTATGTCCAGCCAATATGGCAAGCTGCTTTAACATACAAAGCGAACTAATATTTCAGTTAACGGCTATTTATTTTTTCAATACTCTTAATTAACACTATATTTTGTTTTAGTTATGTTTTTAAAGTTTTTTTAATCATTGTTTTATTCATAATTACTATTTAAATAGTGGCAACGCCTTATTCAATTCAATTCAAGTTTATTTGTATAGCGCTTTTCACGATACAAATCGTTGCAAAGCAACTTTACAGCAAATTTAGTTTCTACAATATGTAGTGGTAGCTTATCAGTGGTGACTGTCAATTAATGTACATATGGCAGAAATGTATGGAAAAATCAATTAAAGACGTAATCAAACAGACGATGAACACTATTAACAGCAATTATTAAATGATGCAATCAAACTTATAGCAAAATTTGGTAGTTCTGTATGTTGTTTCATGGTTGGTATCATCTGAGGTCTTCTGAGGGGTTGGCATCATCTCTTCTCAGGTGTTCTGGATTCAGACTGAAGCTTGTGTAAATCCTAGTTACCACGGGATGTCAATCCTGTGGCAAAAACAGAGAAACAAATAGAGACATAATTAGCGTAGCTGCTGTTCCAACCAAGCAAAATTGATTTGTTTAACCCAAACTAAAGAATAATAATGTGCATTTGATCAGATGCATTTGTAACTGCAGTACAAGATTATGAGATGCATTATTTGAATGCTTGGCCAAAGAGATGTGTCTTTAATCTAGATTTAAACAGAGAGAGTGTGTCTGAACCCCAAACGTTATCAGGAAGGTTATTCCAGAGTTTGGGAGCCAAATGCGAAAAAGATCTACCTCCTTTAGTGGACTTTGCTATCCTAGGTACTACCAAAAGTCCAGAGTTTTGCGACCTTAGGGAGTGTGATGGATTGTAGCATGGTAGAAGACTAGTTAAGTACGCACAAGAATTATGCCTTTTATATGGGGTTTCGTTAATATCTTTAAATTCACTTATTCACTTATTCCACTGTTATTAGTGAAAAATTGTCTTTGGAATCTATGGGGATCCAAAAAATACTAGTACTTTTTTAGTTACTAGTAACTATACCAGTAATTAGAATAAGTATTTCTTCCATTTTTGTGTAGTTAGTATTTTACTTTTTAGTACTATTTAAAAATACAGTACTAGCAACTATATCTCAGTTACTGTTATTTTTTCTTTGTACTAATAGTAGCCTACTAGTATTTTATGTTACTAGTATTACTAGCATTTTACTCTTTAGAATTATTTAAAAAGTTACATAGTTACTATCAATTATTTCGTACTTACTAGTAACTATCCCAATAGTTGGGAATGTTTACATTATTGTAGCTCAAACAGCAGAGTATGGTGCAAGTAATGGCAAGGTCATAGGTTTGATTCCCAGGTTCGATACCTTGAATGCAATGTAAGGCGCTTTGTATAAAATGCTTTATTTATTCAGTTTTTATTGATCAGTAGCCTACTATTAACATAAAATTGATACTGGTTAATTTCAGCATCTTAACATCTAAGGACGTTTTTGTTCCCATATTCAAACTTGGTCTGCTCACTCAGGGATTTGTAACTTAAGGCACTTACAAAAAATAGCATTCAAATAAACAAAATTAGTTTACAATATTACAAATATTATATCAGCTTGCTATACAACTACACGCAGTATAATTTCCCTTGTCCTGAAATAATATCATCACTCAGTGATACAAAGGTTGAGTATGTAGCATGGCATGTATGTATGAATCATTTATGCCATGCACCCTGTAGGAGGACTGATATTTTGTTCTGTTGAGCTTGCCTAGTCTTGTCCATTCGTGAAACAGAGTAAGAGAAAAACACATTCCGTTCACAGTCTGGCTGGGGGAAAAAATGGAAAAATTAAAAAATATTTAAAGCTGAAGACTCAATAGAGCCAAGCAGTTTAAATTATAGCCTATAATCAGAATAAAGAACTAGACTAGAATTGAATGTGCTGCTTGACCCACATATAGTCAAAGTGGCCTACATCTGCTATAAACCTTGATATGAGACATTCTACAGAAGCAGAAGCAGACCTGATCATTAGGATACGTCCATGTTTTAGCTCTCTGAAGAACGCTAGGTATATCCAGGGGAATGGTGCTTGTGTGCGTGTATATATATATGTGTGAGTGTGTTAGCCCACATTTTGCAACCTGGCATGACCTATTTGTGCTATTTAAAGTGTCATGAGGGGATAATACCATTGTGAAGCACCTTCAGCTTGATTTCTATCAATCTAATGATTCAGATGAAATCAAAATAAGTGTTAATTGTG
>NW_015505233.1:6539692-6564448 GCF_001515645.1 Sinocyclocheilus grahami | reverse complement strand
AAAAAAAAGAGTGTTGTTTGGGGGGGGGGGGGGGGGTTGTCCTATCTTTCCTACATTTCAAGTAATCTGGACAGTTTTACAACATTTAAGCCTCATACTAAATAATTTTTTTTCCCATTCCTTGCTGAATTCATTGTTCATTTTAGTCAGTAGGGTAAATATTTGTTTGTTCAACCAGTACAAATTGTGTAATACATAATGAACAAATTTATACTACTGTTCAAAAGTGTGGAGTTTTAAGGTTTTTGAAAGAAGTCTCTTAGTGAGCAGGCTGCATTTATTTGATCACAAAATCAGTAAAAGAGAGAGGTGAATCTGAAATATCTGTCTCCTGTGCTGAATGCTTCGTAACATCTCATGCTCGATTTTGCCCTCCTCTTTCAAAGCACAAAGGTTAAAAGGTCAGAGTTGAACTCGCTCACCTCCATTTAGTAACTCAGAATGGTGACTGATAGTCAACGTGTTTACATATAAGAGACAAAAGCAGTTGGTTAGCACTGTAGGATGTAAATCTGAAAGAGTATCAAGGCTTTATATTGTTTTATGCATGTTTTTTGCACAATGTGACAGTACAATAGTAGTTTACAGCATGCATATGCTCAGCAAATGTGCTCAAGCACATGGTTTGGTCTTCAGCATGTAACAGCTGCATTTGTAAACAGATGCCAGCACTGGTAAACTTCAGCCACACACATTCCAGTGTCTCAGCCCCATCAATGGACACAGAGCCTTGAACACATGCTGCCTGCCAGCACATTGCTCAAAGGACCCAACACTGCTAAATATAGAGTCAGTGAGGGCTGCCTGCACTGTGCCTGTCGTTTCTGAAAGGTGTGTTGATGAAACAAGCTGACAGGCAAAATCATAGGTCAGCCACGCCATGCTTCTGCTTATTCAGTGATGACAGAAATAAGCTAAATAAGCTAAAATATAAATAAAAGTTTTGTTTGAAACCAGAAACCGCTATATTGAAGGTAAAAAGTGTATACTGTCCTGTGTTGGCTGAAAGTTGTTATTTGCAGTGGTCTCTCTCTCGCACTCTCTCTCTTGGTGATCCCACCAGCCCTGAGCTTCATGTTCAATACAATCACACTGCAAACTGCTGAGGGCAGCAGACACAAGGCTGCTCCATTTTGTTCACCAGACATTTTTAGTGTGTGTGTGTGTGTGTGCCGGGGGGAGGGCTATGAGGTTTAAAAGAGAGAGAGACCCATCATAATGTATTACAACAGGTGACTGTTCCCTCATATGCCATCAATTTGATTAGAAAGTAATTTGATAAAGCTTCTGACAAACCTTTAACCTGAGATACATATGTTTCAGTCTTCAGACTTTACCAGTCATAAATATATATTTAATCCACAATCCCTGTGTATAGCAAAAATATACAGAGAGCACTGCATTGTAAGACTATAAAGAGATGGATTTTGAATTAAATATATATAAATGTCAGCAAAGGTTAAATTTGGTAGGGTCAGTGCTATTTTGAGGTCTGTAAAAATGTTTTCAAATCTAATGATATATGCCTGGAGTTCTGCTTTGCTCTGCTGCCCTTTCACACCAGTAATGAAAGAGATTTAGCTTAAATGCTAACTGTTTGTGTGTGTGTGTGTATTTGAGTCTATGTGCTAAAACGTATCTTAAAATATTTGGGCAGTAGACCTTAACATGTAATGTTTAGATGTAATAATTAGATTGGTTTAGTAATAATTAGATTGATACTGCTAGCATTAGCACAAGCTCAGCTAACAAGTTTCAAGCATGTTTGTTGTGGTTAATATGTTTGAGTATCTGAACATGCTCACTAAACACACACACTATGGATTGAAATATATAATTAATGAATAATTCAGAGACTTGTGTTGGTTATGGCAAGTTTTCATCCTCTAGTAGGCTAATTGTTAGTAGTTTATGAGGTAGAAGAGCAGAGATGCCTTAAGTCTCATGTTTTTGTGGTTTCAGCGGAAAGAGCTTTGGACACAATGAACTTTGATGTGGTCAAAGGAAAGCCGATCAGAATCATGTGGTCACAAAGAGATCCGTCACTTAGGAAATCCGGGGTTGGAAACGTCTTCATCAAAAATCTGGACAAGTCCATTGACAACAAGGCCCTATACGACACCTTCTCTGCTTTCGGGAACATCCTGTCCTGCAAGGTGAGAAGTAGGAAGTGACTTTTAGATCTTTGGAAGCTGAAATTAATACATTATTTATTTATTTATGTATTTAATTTATATACTGGGCTGCCCTCCAAAGGCAAAACACAGTAACTACACATCTAGTCAAAACTAAGGTGAATGAATAATATTATTAATTTAATAAAATATTATTAATAGAAAAGTATGATATTTAATGATATTTAATGAATTATATTTCTTTTTTTCTCCTTCAGTCCCTCCTCAATTGTCTTTGAACGTACAGTTCTTGAAATGTCTGGAATCACAAACTGAATTGTGGTTCATTATTATAAATTTCCCCAGTTTCTGTTAATAAAGATTAAGTTAGGAAGGTTGAGAACCACTGTTTTAGATCTGGAATTTTAGAATATCTGGCTCTTGCCATGTTGTATAACTATTTTGATATACAACATTTATTTGTTTCTTAAAGGCAAATTGTGATTTTCTGTATCAATAGTGGCAACCAACAAACACATTTGCAAAAATAATGTTGTTCAGTCTGAAATAACAATTTGTTATTTTTTGCTCATGATATACAGTCACGGAGGAATGTGTTTCTATATTTAGTGTTTCTTTTTCCTTAATAGTTTATATATTCAAGCAATAAATCATGCATTAGAGTTTATTAACACATATTTTACACATCAGAGAAGCTGTGGTAGTTCAGCTATATAAGACAAACACTCTGTAATTTGATTCTTGATGCCATCTCAACAGGTGGTGTGTGACGAGAACGGATCTAAGGGTTACGCCTTTGTGCATTTTGAAACTCAGGACGCAGCCGACCGCGCCATTGAGAAGATGAATGGCATGTTGCTGAACGACCGCAAGGTGTGAGTGTCCAAGCAGGGTCATGTGACAGGAAGGAGGTCCATTGATTTGTTGATTGACAAAGACAGTGTGCAGTTGTCAGTCACTAATGTTACAGAGAAGAACTTTGGAAGAAAGTCTGTTGACCAATCAGTTTCAAAGGATCAGATTTATATACTCACCCTCATGTTTTTCCAAACCTGTATATCTTTCTTAATTTTGTGGAATGCAAAATAATTATTTTGAAAAATGTCTCTTTTTCGTCCGTAAAATTAAAGTTAGTGGGGTTCAGCATTAATTTGGACCCTTCTGACTTTTTTTTGTAAAATATATTCTACTAGTCTTCTAGCATTTTAGTGCTTATAAGTCGGTTTTGTCCCTGCTGCAGCTGTTTTGTGTCTGTGGTTGGTCTGCAGCTGTCGGTATTGCATTTCTGCATCAGTCACGTTTCTGTCTCCGATGTTTTTTGTAGGTTTGTGGGGCGTTTCAAGTCCAGGAAGGAGAGAGAAGCAGAGATGGGTGCCAAAGCCAAAGAATTCACCAATGTTTACATCAAGAACTTCGGCGAGGACATGGATGATCCGAGACTGAAGGAGCTCTTTGATAAATATGGTGAGTTTGAGAGTATAAATGGATGTAGTGGTGGTAGCCTTGTAGTCTTTTTATCTGAAGATTTTGTTTGTACCTGCAGGTAAAACACTGAGCGTAAAGGTCATGACTGACCCCACAGGGAAGTCTCGTGGATTTGGGTTCGTGAGCTACGAGAAGCATGAGGATGCTAACAAGGTGAATTTGTATTATGATTTGTTCATAATGCAAATCAGCTAAGAAGCTGATGCTCAAACATGTTTAAAAATAAGCATGGGCTAGATAGATAGATGGACTGACAGATAAACAAATGAAAAGACAGGTGATTTATTGTAATGATATTTCTGTCTCAGGCTGTGGAAGAGATGAATGGTACGGAGCTTAACGGTAAGATGGTGTTTGTTGGCCGGGCACAGAAAAAGATGGAGAGACAAGCAGAACTCAAGAGGAAGTTTGAACAGCTCAAACAGGAAAGAATCAGCAGATATCAGGTAATGAACTGCTGTGTTGTGTCTTTGTGTATGTGTGGTTGTGTTTTTAGTAAAAAAAAAACAATTTGTGTGTTTATTTGTGTTGACAGGGTGTAAACTTGTATATCAAGAATCTTGATGACACCATTGATGATGAGAAACTTCGCAAAGAGTTCTCTCCTTTCGGCTCCATCACCAGTGCCAAGGTGGGTCAAAGGGTGACTGTTTGCAGTCTATTTCTGTTTGAGCACTTTGGGCAAATTCCAAACAACATTTTTGCACCATTGAAGGGCACAGTGGGAAGGGGATGGTATTTGAAGGCCCTTTCCAAATGAAAGTGAGCGACCAAATTCCTTTTGATGAAGACCACAAGGCCATTAGAGAAGGGTACATGCGTAGGTCACTTCAAGGAAGAATTTTGTTCATCTTAAAGTATTTTTTGCTGTTTGTGATTACTTGATCCTGGGTGGCACATTCTAATGATTTATTTTAAATGTGTAATTTATGACAAGAAATATTCTTTACATATTTATATTTGTACAAATATTGTCATATTTGTTTGTTTTTAGTAGACGGTACAGTTGAAATCAATTTGAAGATACAAATAGGCTATATTTGATCCAGTGATACAGTATTCTGCTTTTGCAAGATTTCTATTTTTTATTTAACCTGATGGAAGGAGGTGAGATCTTATGCAATGTTTATCTTACTGTAGGTGATGCTGGAGGATGGCAGGTCCAAAGGTTTTGGCTTTGTGTGTTTCTCCTCACCTGAGGAGGCCACAAAGGCCGTGACAGAGATGAACGGCCGTATTGTGGGCTCCAAACCACTGTATGTAGCCCTGGCCCAACGCAAAGAAGAACGCAAAGCTCATCTGACCAACCAATACATGCAGCGTATCGCTGGCATGAGGGCCATGCCTGCCAACGCTATCATCAACCAGTTCCAGCCTGCCGGTGGTTACTTTATGCCAGCTGTGCCACAGGTGGGTGAGATCCAAAAGTCTTAGACAACATTGACAGTCTGGCATTTAAATCCAATTTATACCTGGAAACATACTATAGTTTATAAAATAGATAAATACAATTTAAAAATGTAATTTAGATATTTTCATTAGTTTTTACAAGACCTCACTGTATATTATGGAAGGCCATTTCCACCACATAAGAAAAAAAAAATTATCTTTGGTAAATTATAATTATGACATAGAAAGAAAAACTGATATACCCAGTCACAATTATGACAAGATAAAAAGTCAAAATTGTGAGATAAAAAGTATAATTATGACATAAAAAGTAAAGATTATGAGATACTAAGTCATAATTATGACATAAAGTCAAAATTGTGACTACGACATAATTATGAGATAGAAAGTCATATGGCCCAAAAAGTTGAAATTATGACATTGAAAGTTGTAATTATAATATACTAAGTCATAATTATGACAAAAGTAGAAATTTGATCTCATAATTTGATCTCATAATTATCACTTTTAGTCATACATTCAACTAGTGTCATAATGATGACTTGGTATAATTTTGACATTTTATCTCATAATTTCGACTTTCCATAAATATGACTTTTATGTCATAATGATAATTCACCAAAGCATAAGTTTCTTTTGTGGATGAAATGGACTTTCATAGTATATCAATAGTATATCAATAAATATAATAAATCAATAAATACTCAAAGGTTGGGAAGTAGTAAAAGGGTCCATTCAATTATTAATAAACTCTCAGATTATGTCTTTTGTTTCTTTCTAATGTATCACAGGCCCAGAACAGAACGACGTACTATGCACCAAACCAGCTCACCCAGATGCGTCCGAACCCTCGCTGGCAGCAGGGTGGCAGAGGTCAGGGTGGCTTCCAGGGCATGCCCAGCTCCTTGCGCCAGCCAGGGCCCCGTGCCAACATACGCCACCTGGCCCCCAGTGCTTCCACCCATGGCCCACGCGGGATCCCCACAGGTGCACAGAGAGTGGGTGAGAAAACCCACCCACTAATGACGCAATGCCCTGTTGTGACAAACTTTTACCTGTTTTCCAGACCCAGACACCTGAAATTTTCCACTATCATTTCAAGTTAGATTTCAAAGATTAGTATATTTGATAAATTATGTCAGAAAGATTATTATTCAGGTTTTAGTTTTTAGCAATAATAATGTGTATCTATTGGTTCTAGTTGACCTGATGATTATGGAATTCCATTGAAAACGCCACAAACTACACATTTATTGATTACAACAAGTGAGTTTGGGGATCATTCTGTCCTGACCATAGCTTTAATGTTATTTACTTTTTTCCACAACTAGGAGGAACTAGCCAACCAATGGTTCCCCGCCCGGGCATGGGGGTGATGACTCCACGTGCCATGCCCCCTTACAAGTATGCCACCGCCATACGAAACACTCAGCCTCAGGTCATGCAGCCCATTACTCTGCAACAGGTAATATACAGACATATACTGCACGTAAATAAAAACAACACCTTTGAATTAATTATTCTAGCCGTCCAGTTGTTCCGTTTCTGATATTATGGATTGTATATTTAATTCACTGATACATATTTAATTACAAAGGTATAGCGTGTCTATTTTTAGTTATAAACAGTAATAGAATACTTTCTTGTCATAAAACATGGCCATTTCAAGAACAGTCATATGGGAAAGGTTCAAAGATATGTTAGGGATCATGGTAAATGAATTGAGTAGAGTTGCACAATACGTAGGTACCATATTTGTTTTTTATTTAATAGTGTTGGCTGAAATTGGATATAGATCAGTCACAATTGAATATTTAATTGTGCATACTCATTCATTTAGATATTAAAGTTAATGTTTAAAAACTAATAATTTTCAGTATTTTATTTTTAATTTGTACATAATTTTTTTTAAAGAATTTTATCATTGGCAATTAATCAGTAAACATGAAAATGATTGACTTTTCAGAAGAGAATGTTAATATTGTGCACTGCTAGAATTAAGATATAGATCTGAAAAACCCAATCCAATTCTCATTTTGTGGTTTACTGTGTTCTGCAGACTCAGCCAGCTGTTCACGTGCAGGGTCAGGAGCCTCTCACTGCCTCCATGTTAGCTGCCGCTCCTCCTCAGGAACAGAAACAGATGCTTGGTGAGATGAGGAGGCTGTAAGCACATTCAGCCTTACTAAACATATTCTTACACCCCGAGGACATTTTTGCGCATTATAGTTTTATGTGATAGTTCACCCAAAAATTCTGTTCTTTGCTCACCCTCAAGTTGTTCAAAACCTGTATGAGTTTCTTTCTTCTGCTGAACCAAAAAGAAGATAATTTGAAGAATGTTGGTAAACGAAAAGTTGCTAGTCCCTGTTGACTTCCGTAGTATGAAAAAAAAATACTATGGAAGTCAACCGGAACTGGCAACTGTTTGGTTACCAACATTCTTCAAATTATCTTTTTTATGCTTCACAAAAGAAAGAGTCTTGCAGGCTTGGAACAACCTGAAGTTGAGTAAATGATGACAGAAGTTTTCAGAAAATTGTGGTGGACTATCCCTTTAATTACTTTCTTATTTTATTCTTCCCTGTAGCTATTTCTAGTTGTTTCTTGTCTGTCTTACACGTGCCTGTTCTGTTTTCCCTCAGGTGAGCGGTTGTTTCCTCTCATCCAGGCAATGCACCCCAGTCTAGCCGGGAAGATCACAGGAATGCTGCTAGAGATCGACAACTCTGAGCTGCTGCACATGCTGGAGTCCCATGAGTCTCTGCGCTCCAAGGTGACAGCCGTTAACGATGATAAAAGCCTCCAGTAACAGACACTAGCTCTGCTGATATATGCAATAATGGGAAAACGTCACAAGCTTTTAACAATGTAAAGCTTATTGACTGAACCAGGGACTTAATATTATGCGCTTATTTATTAGGATTTATGCATTGCCCAGCAGGGACTGTTCCTGAGATGTCATTTATAAATGACAATGGTGTTTTATCAGCTTATTAGAGGCATGAATCTCTGTGGTGAAGATGGTTTGGGGATTGCAGGACTGATGATTTATCTCTGTTGTCAGGTGGAGGAGGCTGTCGCAGTGCTTCAGGCTCATCAGGCCAAGAAAGATGCCACACAGAAAGTGGGAGTCACCACTGCGACTGTAGCCGCAATATCATGACGAGTAACTTTTCTTATTATCAGTAGTATTATAATTTCCATGCATGTTGTTAGGCTATTTACCTGAATGTTTGAAATTATTATGAAAATTGTTTTCTGCAGGGGGAAGCTGAAAGGCTGAAGAGAGATCACCACTGTCTGCTGTCGTCTGGTGGCAACCAATAAGAACACAAAAAAAAACCAAGAAAAAAAAAAGAAAAACACAAAATGATACTTAAACATAAAGAATAAAATTTTGTTGCAGGGCTTACGTTTTTAACTCTGTAATGATTTTTATCACCTAAAGTTAATTTTACAAAGAGGCAGTTCTGTGAGGGAAGAGCCTCTGTATTGTGGCCAGGACTGACTTTTTCTATGAGGAACTGGAAAACTTGGTTCTTCAGTGAGCTGTGTGTTTGCTGCTTTGATTGGACCTCACTTGTCCCGTGACAATAACCCGAGTGGTGTGGCACTCTAAATAAAGGGATGACTATTTAAAATGAAATATATTGTCTTCTTCTTCTTCTTTTTATAGCAAAGACAAAGCGCATGTTACAGACACTTTTTATCCAAATCGACTTGCAGTACAGGAACAGTCCTTTTATAGGTTACATTTTCTGCTCAAGGGCCCAATAGCAGACGTGTTAATAACATCCAATTTCACCTTTAACTTGGACTTGGACTTGGACTAGTCTTATGACTAAAGCCATTTAGCATCCTCTGAAAGATGTCTGTATCAAAGCTCCATAAAAGTACATACATATACAGCTATCATATTCATACCTGTCAACCCAACCCCACCAACCCCCCGCCCTGCCCCTTTCCCATATTTTAGTACCCAAATGTTGACAGGTATGTATTTAATAGGTCTATTATTATCACATAAATCATGAACACGCTACATGTAAAGACAGTCCTATAAGTAATAACATATAGAAAATATAGATTTTAACATATTGTTACGTAAAATAAAATAAAAATCTATTTGGTGGTTTCTCACTGTTTAAAACAGCAACTAGAAATGAAACAAATTTAACTTTTTTGTTAATTGGAATTTCAGTTTGTTTTACATAGCTATCCAAGCTGTAACTAGCTAGCTAACTAACTAGCTATCTATCTAAATAAATAATTAACAATACAACTGTGAATCCATAACTGAACAATGGACATTTCTGTGATGTTATTTGTCCTCCGCATCACTAGAGGGCGACACACCATTTCGAGGTGAAGAAGAAGACAGTCAAGAGTCAAAGGATACAAGCAAGATGGCGGTGAGTAAACGCGTTCTTTATGTTGGTAAGAAAAACAGCAAAATTATAAATCAAAATAATAATCGCTTCGCTATCACAGCGCTATAATTTCATCCCACAATCACATGCATGTTAGTGATGCGGTTCCGGTTATCATCTGTAGCCGGGAAAGCAGCAGAAGATGAAACGTGAGCTTGAATTGAACGTTTAGTGCGTTGAATATGAAATATTATAACAAGTCAAATATACGGTCTTGTTTTTCCTCAGGTGGTCTTGCGGAGGAGGTGGACGAGAAAGTGTTGCACGCTGCGTTCATTCTCTTCGGTGAGAGATATTCAGATATCACAGATATTCAGATCCCGTTAGATTATGAGACGGGTGACAAACACAAATATTCACAAAATACACTCTTATACTTACAACTCAAACACCTACGTTATACACATAACGCATGTTATGTCTGACTCTTTCCGTCCACAGAGAAGCACAGGGGCTTTGCATTCCTCGAGTTTGAACTGGCAGAGGTGAGTACCTACTAAATTCCTCCTTAAATAGCATATATCATCGACTCAAATTAAAACGAGAATGCGTTGCTCCTCATTATGTTAGCTCACTATAGTTTGCACAAACCACCATTGCATGACTGGTATGTTTGCAGCTATAATAAAATATACATTTTGTTAAATGTCTCTGCTTTTTTCTCCAGGTTGCAGCAGCTGCCATTGATAACATGGTGAGTTACTGAACCACTGACTTCTGTGGTCTCATAAAAACCAACACAGTCAGAATGTGCACCGCAAGAGTCCAGATTAATGTCTGTTTGGTTTTGTGTTCTGCAGAATGAGTCGGAGCTGTTTGGCAGAACCATCAGGGTGAACATCGCCAAACCCATGAGAATTAAAGAGGGCTCCTCTCGGCCAGGTGAGGGGTTTTTGGTTTCAATAGGGTGCATGATAAATCTCCTGATTGTTTTTCTTTTACTCGCACTGATAATGCTGTGTTAACCCATTACTTGCATGTCTATGAAATATAAATGTGGTTTTCATTGCTGCTATGCTCATAGTGTGGTCAGAAGAGGACTGGCTGAAGAAGTTCTCAGGGAAGACTGTTTTTTTGGAAGATTGTTTCATTGTTTATCCGCAACAGCCTTTGAGAACTCAATATTTAATAAGGATCAATAAGTATTTTTGTTGAAGTCAAAACTAAATGAAGCCTGGTCTCTTATGTTTTTTGGCTGTGTGCTCATAGGTCTGCTGTCGATGGCAAACTCTGGTCCCGATACTAACGGCTCGCAGTTCTTCGTCGCTGTTGATAAGACAGACTGGCTGGATGGCAAACATGTGGTGTTCGGAGAGCTCATAGAGGGCATGGATGTACTCCGGGCCATGGAGGTGAGTTGCAGACTGAGGGAGATTACGGCTGTTTTACACTATTGTTCAAAAGGTTGTTTTGAAAAAAGTCTCTTATGCTCACTAAGGCTGCATTTATTTGATATTAATATTGTGAAATATCGTTTACAATTGAACTGTTGTCTATTTTAATATATTTAAAATGTAACATTTTATTCCTATGACGACAAAGCTGAATTTTCAAGCAGCCATTACTCCAGTCTTTAGTGTCACATTGTCTTTCAGAAATCTTGACAGTATGCTTATTTGCTGTTCAAGAAACATTTATTTTTATCAAAGTTTAAAACGGTTATGGATATTTTTTATGATTTTTTGATAAATAGAAAGTCAAAACGAAAAGTATTTGAAATGAAAATCTTTTGATGCATTATAAAACTCTTTGCTGTTATATTTGATGCATTTTTTCTGAATAAAATTATTCTGGTTGCTTTTTTGTCCTGTTTTCTAATGGCTTTGTGTCTATACTGTTTCCTCGGGCTCAGGCATCAAAAGATGGCAAAACCAAACAGAAAGTCATAATTTCCAACTGTGGAGAGTTTGTGTGAATTCAACATACTGTGTGTGTGTGAGAGAGAGAGTGAGTGAGTGAGTGTTTTTTTTGTAGTACTTTGTAAATATCCAAATAAAACTTTTATACATTTTTTCTGTTATTTAGTGGCCTGTATATAAGTTGTCATTTCAAGTGAACAATAATACTATAACAATGTTTCATTTTCGAGTCTTCTAGACATATATTTGTTGGATTTAAGTGTGAACCTCTGCAATTGGGCAAAAGTTTAGGAAGTTTCATTTCTTAAGTGTATAATGTGTTACTGACTCCATCCTCTAGATGGCATCAGTGCTGCAGGGAAACCTCTGAAGCTAGGTCACAAACTACAGAACAGATATTCTGCCAAAAGAGCAGTGCTCATTGAATGAAATCAGATCTCTCTACAAAGAACATTTCCTTCCAATTATTGATAGCATGATGGTTCAGTGCCGATTAGGAGTTACTTTTTTTCCCTCCCCAGTCTGCATGGTACCCTTGAGTCAGACACTTAACCTCAGGTCACTTAATGCTCTCCACAAAGATTAATTAAACATGTTCTGCTTCCTCAGATCATATCGCTGTAAAACAAACTGTAAAACAGCTCAAATAACGAACCAGGAAACCATAATATCTTTTATTGTAAACACAGAAACATTAGTTTGTGAGATGTTAAACTGACATGGAGCCACTGAAAAAGTGAAGCCATTAAGCCATTTGTTTTAAAAGCATAATAGGTTTATACACATCAGCAACCCAGCAAGCAATGCCCCGATCACACACCCCCATACGACCAGTGACAGACACTTTCATCTGAATGTATGAAGAGTTTTCCAATTATCAGACTATTTTAAAACATCTAAAAAAAACCAGACAAATGTAGTTACCATTTAAATACAAAGGGAACCACTGCAAATTTGGAAGGGATTTATGATTAATTCATCAGTTCGGCCAGGTGAGGGGTTTTTGGTTTCAATAGGGTGCATGATAAATCTCCTGATTGTTTTTCTTTTACTCGCACTGATAATGCTGTGTTAACCCATTACTTGCATGTCTATGAAATATAAATGTGGTTTTCATTGCTGCTATGCTCATAGTGTGGTCAGAAGAGGACTGGCTGAAGAAGTTCTCAGGGAAGACTGTTTTTTTGGAAGATTGTTTCATTGTTTATCCGCAACAGCCTTTGAGAACTCAATATTTAATAAGGATCAATAAGTATTTTTGTTGAAGTCAAAACTAAATGAAGCCTGGTCTCTTATGTTTTTTGGCTGTGTGCTCATAGGTCTGCTGTCGATGGCAAACTCTGGTCCCGATACTAACGGCTCGCAGTTCTTCGTCGCTGTTGATAAGACAGACTGGCTGGATGGCAAACATGTGGTGTTCGGAGAGCTCATAGAGGGCATGGATGTACTCCGGGCCATGGAGGTGAGTTGCAGACTGAGGGAGATTACGGCTGTTTTACACTATTGTTCAAAAGGTTGTTTTGAAAAAAGTCTCTTATGCTCACTAAGGCTGCATTTATTTGATATTAATATTGTGAAATATCGTTTACAATTGAACTGTTGTCTATTTTAATATATTTAAAATGTAACATTTTATTCCTATGACGACAAAGCTGAATTTTCAAGCAGCCATTACTCCAGTCTTTAGTGTCACATTGTCTTTCAGAAATCTTGACAGTATGCTTATTTGCTGTTCAAGAAACATTTATTTTTATCAAAGTTTAAAACGGATTTTTTATTTTTTTATGATTTTTTGATAAATAGAAAGTCAAAACGAAAAGTATTTGAAATGAAAATCTTTTGATGCATTCTTTGCTGTTTTGCTGTTATATTTGATGCATTTTTTCTGAATAAAATTATTCTGGTTGCTTTTTTGTCCTGTTTTCTAATGGCTTTGTGTCTATACTGTTTCCTCGGGCTCAGGCATCAAAAGATGGCAAAACCAAACAGAAAGTCATAATTTCCAACTGTGGAGAGTTTGTGTGAATTCAACATACTGTGTGTGTGTGAGAGAGAGAGTGAGTGAGTGAGTGTTTTTTTTGTAGTACTTTGTAAATATCCAAATAAAACTTTTATACATTTTTTCTGTTATTTAGTGGCCTGTATATAAGTTGTCATTTCAAGTGAACAATAATACTATAACAATGTTTCATTTTCGAGTCTTCTAGACATATATTTGTTGGATTTAAGTGTGAACCTCTGCAATTGGGCAAAAGTTTAGGAAGTTTCATTTCTTAAGTGTATAATGTGTTACTGACTCCATCCTCTAGATGGCATCAGTGCTGCAGGGAAACCTCTGAAGCTAGGTCACAAACTACAGAACAGATATTCTGCCAAAAGAGCAGTGCTCATTGAATTGAAATCGGATCTCTCTACAAAGAACATTTCATTCCAATTATTGATAGCATGATGGTTCAGTGCCGATTAGGAGTTACTTTTTTCCCCTCCCCAGTCTGCATGGTACCCTTGAGTCAGACACTTAACCTCAGGTCACTTAATGCTCTCCACAAAGATTAATTAAACATGTTCTGCTTCCTCAGATCATATCGCTGTAAAACAAACTGTAAAACAGCTAAAATAACGAACCAGGAAACCATAATATCTTTTATTGTAAACACAGAAACATTAGTTTGTGAGATGTTAAACTGACATGGAGCCACTGAAAAAGTGAAGCCATTAAGCCATTTGTTTTAAAAGCATAATAGGTTTATACACATCAGCAACCCAGCAAGCAATGCCCCGATCACACACCCCCATACGACCAGTGACAGACACTTTCATCTGAATGTTTGAAGAGTTTTCCAATTATCAGACTATTTTAAAACATCTAAAAAAAAACCAGACAAATGTAGTTACCATTTAAATACAAAGGGAACCACTGCAAATTTGGAAGGGATTTATGATTAATTCATCAGTCAATTAATTTTTGAATGTTGTTTACTGGAATTGTGTTGTCAAGCTTCATTAAAAGTGATGAAAGCACATGGGGTTAATTCAAAAAGATAAGAAAACATTCACATTCAAGTTCATAATCATACCAACCTTCATATTTAAATTCCATTAAGTTTATTTCAACAGAATTACAATAAAGAAACATTTAGAAAATCCACATCCTCAAACTATTAATCATCTCACATCCTCTATCAATTGAGAAATGTCTAGGGGAATACTGAAGCGTGAACAATGATATCTCAGTAAAATATTCCCGGACAATAAATATCATAGGGTGTCTACACAGAATGCAACATCCAAGTTATAAATTACATATAATGCCTCATTTCATGCCATAGACACAATATGAATGTTTTGTGTTGAGTGAACTTGTCTGTTTTTTTTTTGATGGGTTCAGCTTAAATTCATAAGACGACAACACCAAGACAGTATTTTCTCTATCTGTTGAAGATCACAGATGTCTGAGAATCTGAAGTGTTTATTATGGATAAATGTTATTGTATTGTACTGTAATTATAGTCTTCATTAACAAGAGATGTAACAGTTTGATCTTAAATCCTAAAACATTGATGAATGATAAATTTTGCAAACAAACAATGCATTGCTCATGAGAATGCAATTTAAATTAATTTTTGTCTGCCTGTAAAATATCAACTTTTATCTTTGGCAATGGTTCAGAAACAAGGAACAGAAACTTTTTTTTGCCTTCTGGACTTTCCCCAATGAAAGTGCTAAAATCTCTCCCAAAAGGGTTTCAGAGCTAGTGAGCCGCTGAGTGTGCTGTCATAGAAATGCACTGGTTTGAACTTTACATCGGTGTGATCCAGTAATATCTTGAGTAGCAGCAGTTACAGAGGTCAAGTGCTTTGTGCTCTTAATGTTTCCCTAATGTTACTCTAATATTAGCAAAGGTTATGGCTTCTCCTTCAGCTGCTTCAGAACATTTATTGAGCCCTGCTGTATCAAAGTTCTAGAATTGAGAGCTATTTTTTTTGCAGGCTTTTCTATGTGGTTGAAAATATTTGATCATTTTTACTTCAAAATCTATTTTCATAGAATCTGTTGCTAGGAAACAGGGTCACATTATTACATTATGTGCTTCAATTGTTCATTTGTGCTCTTAATTGCCATTTTAAGGCTACTTCACACAACACCGACAGAGACGTTTGTTGAGTTAGTGGGATCAATGTGTTTACCCCTTTTGCAGTCTGTTCGAGTTGGTCAGAGTTTGTGTTTAGAAACTAAAGTTTTATTGTGTTAGTCGGGTCATGGAATTGCTGTTGGTCAGGGTTGTCGGTGCAGTACAAACCAGCCTTTATACAAATTCATTTGTAGTTTTTTTTGCAAATTCCAGCAGCAAAGTTGAGCCTAAATTACTATCCGATACAAAGTGCACAAAACAAATGAAGAGACTGCACAAATGACCTATAAATGTATGACTTTCTTCATCTCCTAAAGTTGAATAGTGGTGCTGTGATTTTAAGGCGCCAAACATACATTTGTTTTACATGTTTTTCTTACCATGCAAAGAAACACATTCCACTTTCAAGCACTGCGTGCTGGCTTCTTGAACTTCTCTGGAGATAATGTTTAATCTATAAATATTGACCAGGCATTCTCTTTCACCAGGTCTGGAGCGACTCTGAAGGGTCATCAAAGAGATGAAATATCCTACTCATGCGATTCTTCCACCTCTCTCAGGCAAGCTGAGAACGAAGGGGAATAAGATCCCTTTGGCCTCCACAGGTGCTTTCAGAGACTCGTCTTTGAATCGACCTCCATCCTCTTCTACAATGAACTGAAGAGTCTGAGATTTATTCACACAGTAGATGCAATTATCGATGACAGCGCATCGAAACGGCAATGTGCTGCCCTGCTGCTGGGAGGCGCAGTCATGCCACATCTTCACGATGGTGTTGTATTTAAAGACGCTGATGCCCTGTTCACGGTTTACATCAAATCGGTAGATGAAGCTCTTGAGAGCCACCATGTCTGTGGACTTTTTCCTGCTGTTGTTGTATGGACACTCTTGCCATTCATCTCTTTTGGGGTCATATTTGAGCAACCTATAGAACAGAGACCCTCCCGAGACGTACAGCTCACCGTTACATGTAGTGGCTTCATGAGCTACCGCAAATGCTCCTTTGGGTAGAGGAGCCACTGGCGTCCAGCGGTCCATTCGAGGGTCGTACTTCTCCACCGTGAAAAGACATTCACCGCCAATGGCGTATAAGTTCCCGTCCATGGAGACGAGTTTGAGTTGCGATCGTGCTTGATTCATGGATCGGACTTCGCTCCAGCGGTCTGTGATGGGATTGTAGCAGAACACTTTGTCCAAGACTTTGCTTTTCTCCCCAGTTCCCCTGATCCCGCCGGCCACAAACAAGTAGTTGTACATGGTACAGATACCGCAGCCTCTGGTGTTGATGTCTTCTGGCATGACGGTCAGCGTGTGCCAGTCCTTACTGCTCTTATTGTAGTAGTAGATCATGTGATTGTCCTCAAAAGACGTGATGGAGAGAGGACTCTGGGGACGGCTGCTGTTTCTGCTGGGCGGTCTACTTCCTACACGCTCAAATACATCATTGATTTCTGCCACCATCAGACACTGGCGGTTCTCCATTCGTTTGCGCAGTATGAGGTCTCTCTCTGAGCCCGTGAGGCGCCCGTAGACTGCCGGATCTCTCAGAACCTGAAGAAAGTTGTCACTCATGAATCGATAGGCGGTTTCTTTCAATTCATTTAAGCGCTGCTTTTTGGCGATCGTTAGGATTTCATAGCAGTTCTCTGGCGTGATCTGTGTGGATATGGTGTCGATAGCAGCTTGTACCGCACAGGGCATCTGCAGGATCTTTGCTCCTGTGATGACATCCATAATATTGTCTTTGCTTACGTTCATCTGGGAGGAGTAAACATAATCTACAAGCACCGATAAGGTCTTGTAGCTCATTCCTTTTACCTTCAGGATGTCTCGAGAGAGCCTAGCCTTAAAATAATCACTTTTCTCAGCTAATACTAATTTGTGTGCTTGTATTTTCTGTCCGCCCACCTCTATGACTAAATTCGGCTCTTCCTTTGCAGACAGAGCTTCTCTTACTGCAGATCCAGTTGGCTTTAGCCCTTGGCTCGATTCCAGCCTAGTCTGTCCAAACAGTGTTCTGTAGCGGGTCTGATCTGCTCCTTCAGAGGAACTTATAAAGCTTCCTAGGGTTTTTTCAAGTGACCTTGTTTCTTGAGAGCTTGAATAGGAATTATTTCTGTCCTTTGATGTGGAGGAGACATTTTTAAGGTCAAACTGACTCCGAACCACCTCACCATCTTTTAGGACATTGGATAATTCGTCAATTTCCTTCTTGTTCTCTGCTCTGAAGCACAGAGAGGGTGCCAAACTGGAAGCTACCTTTGTACCATTTGTTTCTTCTCTAATGTTTCCTTGACTTGAGGCTTCACTCATATTTCTCAAACTAAGGTCCAGATGTTGTGCTCTAGACGAGTCCAGAGGCTGTATGTGCTCTTGAAATCCACTGTCACTGGAGACAGCATCTTGTGCGTATTCTGCACCTGTTACAGCGCCGTTGTTTCCCAAACTCCTGTTGTCAGTTAAACCTCCTGATTCGGACGTATCCCATGTACCCGGTAGACCCTGCAGTATTTCCACGCTCGGGATGCCTGTTTTCCCCAAAGCCGGGACATTGTTATTGTTCCCTTCACCTGGGATAGGCGATTCTGGAGAGTCAGGGTTTGCCGCGTGAAATATAACGTCTGCTTGTACTGTGAACATGTTTCTGTCTTGCAGAGTGTTGCTCATCTTTCTGTAGTTGTGGTACACCTTATGTCACTCATTTAGTGCTTTCAGAGCAACTCAGAAATGTTTCCTTTCCCAGCAGTAGACCTAAAACAATCCCAGTGAGCCTGAGGAATTATTGGGGTAATGATCTTTCAGAGACAACATTGGTGTGTCCTAGCTGGACAGGTTTGCTGTTTGTTCCATCAGTGTCCATTTCATCCAGGTAAACAACAAAAATAAACATATATCAAGAGAAGATCCTTTGTCCTCAGTGTTCACAGCACTGGGGCCAAACCTTCCGAGAAAAGAAGACAAAGTGATTCATCCATATAATTACACTCATATTACATATTACAAATTTCTTGTAGGCCTAATCGAAATGATTAGAAAGTTAATGTTAAAAATATAATTAAAACACATTCTAACGTGAACTAATAGCAAGTGGTGCTCTTATGGGCAAAAAGCTTTCAACAATGCAAATAATCTGTCTGCTGCAGTGACAGTATAATATAGATCATGAACATCACATAATGAGTTGCTGTACCCCTCACTGATCTAAACACTGAAATGCTCCATTTAAGTCACTCTAATGCGCACTGCTTGCCAACCTACTGACACAGCATTATGGATTAAATCTTAAAGAGATCGCGAAACGGCACCTTTAGTTAATGTTCTGTCATTATAGTTGTTAAATTACCAATTTAAATAGATCTAAAAACAAATGTACAGCGGACGGGAGACAGAGAGGTATATATTAATAACGCTGAGGAAAAGAGGAGGCGTTTTCAGACAGATAAAGTAACATTCGTCTTTGAAATAATAATACTGAATATAATCTAAATTATTCAATAGACCCGGTAACGTTACTTACACGTTAAACGGCGGAATTTCTTTGCGCAATTCCTCACACAAAGCAGTCTTATGTAAGTCAGTGACTGTAGATCTAAATACATCGCGCTGCAGGGAATCCACGCATTATTAGTCTGCGAGGGCTGAGTTTTCCCAAATTCAGACCACTTAACCATTCACAGGAACGTACTGTCCATCCCATATTGTAATAAAACGGCAGTTCGATGAGAACTTTTCTTCCTCCTCATCCTCGACCAACTGTATGCGTCTGAAAGCCTCGACAGGAGAATCGGCGTCCACAAAATGTCATTATCTCAATGAAAAGAATAAAACGAAATATATTCCACAAAGCGACCCTGTGCTCCGGATTTCATCGACATCGCGTCTCTGCCCTCGGAGTGATTTTCAGTATTTTTTTATTTGATTGTAGGCTGAGGTAGTTATTGGTCCAAACCACACCCCCGTTTGTGTTCACCCTCTTCACATTAGAGCTGCTGATCAAATCCGCGGTTAAGCGCGCGGCGCGACGCGACGTTCCTGCACACTCGACGCGAGGCGCCGCCAAATGAAGGATGTTGCGCAACGGGAACTCCCAAGAGCAGAGCATTTCAACGTTTATTGAATAAAAATACTAAATGTTGTGCTGAAGCACTTTATTATTCTTCAATAAAACGAGGTAGTGATTTTCTAAAGCACAGCAAACTGGCTCAATCCGTGAAGAACACTGAATATATTTGATATTGTTGACAAAATACAACATGAAACGAAAAATACATGTCTATATATATATATATATACACACACACACACACACACATCCACTCTATAAAAAGCTCACAAATGTCAGAAAAATTTAATTTCAGGTTTTACTCAAAGGAGAGAAAAGCAAAGCTTGAAAAATGGTCAAGAACAGCATGACTTCATCTGGCCTTCTCAAATGTGGTGAAGTTTTATGAGCACATTAAGGAAGCCCATTACTCTCCATCTTGATATTATGGGCTGCACCGGTCTTCAAGAGAGTTACTAGGGTAACCACTCCATTTCAGAGAGCAACAAATCAGAGTTGAAACGGTCTGTCAGCCTGACTGCACATGGTCAGACTGAGATGACACTATTAGCCCTCTAAATACACACATCAGCTGTTCTCAGTCTGAGGGGACTCACAAAGATCCCTGAGCCCACAAAGACTGAAAGCATTGCATATATTAGTGTGGCATCCTGTGAGGGAGGGAGGGAAGGCCTCCTGCAGAACAACTAGATCTCACCCTAGTGCTAGTGCTTTTATAGCACCGAGGACTTTGTAACTCAAACTTCAGAAGTTTTGTCCACTAAATTATGACAGGCAGATATCAGATCAAAACCAAAGATTCTTGCAAATACTGAGAGATCAGCTATTTTCTTTATCTTAAAAACTCTAATTACAATAATTATAAGAACTATTACTTGGCATTTTGCAAATGGATTATTTTAGGGCACCAATAGTGCTTGATTCTCTGTCTTGATGTGTAAAAAAATCGGTTCAAATGTTATCTGCATTTATATAAATATTAATATTATCACTCAGTGTGTAGATCCAAGTGTGAATATCAAAACATCCAATAATACCAACCATCATCATAAAGGGATCATAAATACTACCCTTTTAATTTCCCTTTTAGGCAGACACCTTGCAAAATGAATATTTCAAGACAAATTCCTCTCAAACACAATCACACTGGAAACACAAAGGAAAAAAAACTACACATTTCAATTTTTCTTAAATTAAGTTTCTTTCCTTTCTTCCATCCATGCCCATGTCAATTTTACCGTAAATCAGTGTTGCTGTTGGTAACCTCAAATGTGATTTTCTTCTTGGGACATTCCCTTATGTATGAGCTGGCAGTTATAGTCTATCAAAAGGAAAAAGAAACTAAAAAGGGACCGAAAATAAAAAGGGCCAGTTGAAAAAAACTAATTCACACGTTTATCTATCACACTTGCACAGATATACAAAGAACGCTGGTTAAAACAATGGTATATATTTGTTAATATACAAGTCAGAAATACATATCACAATGTGTCATTATAAAGCTTTTTCCATACCTTTAAATATTGATAAGCATTAACTTTAAATTAGAATTATGGAGGAATGCTATTTTTCTTGAACTTGTAACATAGGACACCAACTTCACTTTAGGACCCAAACAGAATCTCTGGCCCGCCAGAGAATCCCATACAAGTCATTCAGTCACAGGTTGTAGCTGATCACAGAGGCCAATCTAAAGGTCATATACCTCAGATGGGCCCAGATTCAACCAACGTTTTAGGATTTCTTTTACAAGAACAACCATTCCTTGAAACAAACATTTTGAGATTTCCTTTCATGAAATGTTCTTTAAAGAAAAACAACTGAAATTAAATGATGAGCTGAACAGATGCAGGTACTGAAAGCATGTTTAAAATGTGACAAACGATAGAAACATTTCTGCTGTTTGCTAGTTGGCTAGATGTTCTGTTACTTTTTTTTTGTTGTTGTTGCTTTTTTTGTGAAATGTAATTATGTAGCAGTTAAAAATGTTATATTACCACAATTAGACCTGAATATTATCACACTGCAGTGGTACTCACATTTTCACAAATGCACTTTTTAATTCGGGTGAAAGTGGTAAAACACTATGCATGACCGAGTACTTGGTAGTTCAGCTCATTCCTGGAACACATTCTTTTTTTCCCCCTTCATTCATTAATCTTTTCCCCCCTGTCAGCCCATGACTGAATGCAAGGTCAGTCTAAGGAACTGCTCTCTCTGACGTGCAGTGGCCTATAATGAAGACGTACAGTAAAAGCATCATTAGATGAGTAAAAGAAAAGAGCGATGGATACTGGTGTTTGTGCAGCTGCATCCAAACTAAAACCTGATCCTCACCATTCTCTGAATACCTCCATCTTTTTCTCTCACAGGCTGGGCAGTGGTATTTGCCACACCATAATAGTGGACACCATCTCCTCGTGCTTAGACTGTTTTGTTTTTCTGTTGATTCTGCGGTGTCCCAGTCCTCCAGACACCACCAACAATGAGCTCACATTTACTTTCTCAGTCTGCTTGGCCTTCTGGAAGTGCGCCGGCTCGTTCAGCAGGTCGTATATCGCCCCGTCCTCTGAGCCGTGCTCCAAAGAGCCCTGAGACAGAGCCAGAGACCCACATGAGGAGGACAGGGAGTCCTGGAGAACTGGAGCATGTGAGGGAGAGCTGGTACTGCTGCACCCCACCCCAGAGCAGCTCTCGTCCAGTTGGGTTCCCTCCACCTCGGGGGCCCCAGGCTGGCACTGGCTGGGTGTGCTGGAGGTGAGAGTTGCCATGGTTGCTTGGGAGACATTACACACTGCTGTTGCCATCGTGAGGAACTTGACTGGGCCATGGTGAGCATGAAAAGAGACCATTCCTCGACCTGGGGCAAGACAATGAGGGAGATGAATGACATTAAAAAGTTTGCTCAAGCATAAAATAAAGAGATAAAACACACACAAATGTTAGAACACAATAATGAAATATATAAGGGTAGTAAAATATAACCCATCAAAACAAAATATAAATTTTAGTATAATTACTAAAAAACCTTTTTCAAATGTAAATATTAAACATAAAATCAGACGTCATTAAGTGTTATTTTTGTTTTATTTATATATACACTTTTATATACTTATTGGTCCCACTTTATATATTAAGTGGCCTTAACTATTATGTACTTACATCAAAAATAAGTATACTGTACTTATTGTGTTCATATTGTATTGCAAAACACTTTTGCTGCTATTGATGTGGAATACGGGTTAGGTTAGGTTAAGTTGTAAGGAATGAGTCAACCGTGTAATTACAAATGTAATTACATGCAGGTATTTAAAAAAATATATAAGTACAATGTAAAAACATGCATGTACACAATAAGTGCATTGTTCCAAATGATTAATTTAAATGTAAGTGTATAGTAGTTAAGGCCACTTAAAGTGGGACCTATATATAATGTATATAAAAGTAAATATATAATAAAATTACATCTAATTTTTTTTTTCATTTTTAACATCAATTTCAAGTTTTTTTTTTTTAAAGTTACAAATTTAAATGTTAAAAAGTTAAAAATTTTCATCTAATATTAAATTTTATTTAATCAGCTTTTATTCAGCTTTACTTTGTAGTTTTATTTAACAATAATAGTCACTGACTGTTGTGGCTTTTGTGTGGTTTGTTCCTGAACTTCTGCTGAGTTGCAGTATTTGAAAGTGCTACAGACTTAAAATTACCCACAGGGCACTGGGCAGCAAACAAACCTCTGCCCTTAGCACAATTCCACAGTAAGCATTAAAAACTTGTCAAGAACCCACCTGTGACTTTTGGGATGCCCTGCAGTCTGGGCACGGACAGGGCCACAGTGACCCCAAGATTGGTCCCCACCAACAGCAGTCCGTGACACACTAACAGACTGCTCACAGAGACTCTCTGCTGTCCTGAAATGGAACAATTAATTTGATTTAAATACTTGCACTGCAAACTAAATCAGAAAAACACATACTATAAAACACTTGTGGCAAGCACTCATGACTAAAGGTACTTGGTGAAACATTCAGCCAGTGGAATAATAACATCATCCACACATGCTAGGCTGTGTGGGTAGGAACTCGACAGCATGTGTGGGTAGGTTACTATGGGGATGATGCTGAACAGCAGTTGGTTTCCAAAGAAACCTGACACGATGCGCACTTACAAATGCGAGGGAGGCCTCATTAGAAAGAAAAGAATGCCAAATGTTCAGATATTTGGTTAAACAAACAACTCTAAATTTGTACATCATGTACTGTACATTAAGTGAAATAATTTTAATGAAAATAAAATTCTAAATGAGCTACTGAAGTCCACAGTTCTATGAATGATATTAAATCGATTTTAAAATGACTGTCATGTTGGTGATTAAATAAAATCATAAGCAATTGTCATTGTCATTTTTGACCCATTATTGGTAAGGAACATGCTATAAATTGACACTGTGAAGAATATATAAACAAACACCATAAAAAACAACACACGAAAAAAGCACATTTAGAAATGGTAAGGAACGTTGCATTTAATAATAATAATAATAATAAAACAGTTATTTTTACTCAAAGTATATTACTGCATCAATTAAAAAAAATAATAAAATAATACAGAATATAAACTTTAGGAAACTGTTGTAAGAACTATGAAGTTAAGAAAAACAATGGGAGGGTTAAAGGATTTTATGCACTAGACTTTTCAGAGACTTTTACCTAAATGCAATAACAATGGGTTTATAGTTTATTAGTGTGACTAAAAAGTAGTATGTCATCGGGCCAGAGCTGTTCTTTGGTCACTTATCACACATGAGCAAACAGAACTGCTGGTAAAAAGGAACTACACTGACTGAAAAAACACCCTCCAAACACCCGATTGGTCAGGACCAGACTGCAAGTTTGAAGTATGAGAGAACAATATCCTATTCAGCTGTTCCTTAGTGCTCACTGACTCGTTAGGAAAGGGTTTGCTCATATTTCTGAACATCATAGATCATTTCATTAGTCATGGAAACTCTAATCGAGGACTATTGCTAAACAAATGAGGACTGAGTTTGCAAAAGCATCTGCACAGTTTTGAAGTGTTTTACTACAAGTCCTGTAGACTAAATTAGTAGACCAAATCTGTCACAAAGAAACTAAATTAAGTTTTAAATGGCCACTTTATCAACAACTGTTCAGTCCTCTTTATACACTTTTTAAATATGTTTTATCTGTTACTCTGCATAAGTTATTGTGAAATT
>NW_015505233.1:6531315-6534944 GCF_001515645.1 Sinocyclocheilus grahami | reverse complement strand
GGACACCAACTTCACTTTAGGACCCAAACAGAGTCTCTGGCCCGCCAGAGAATCTCATACAAGCCATTCAGTCACAGGATGTAGCCATTCACAGAGGCCAATCTAAAGGCCATAAACCTCAGATAAGACCGGATTCAACAATTGTTTTAGCACTTCTTTTACAAGAACAACAATTCCTTGAACCAAACATTTTGAGATGTCCTTTAAAGAAAAACTACTGAAATTAAATGAAGAGCTGAACAGATGCAGGTAAACATGTTTAAAATGTGACAAATGATAGAAAGAGTTCTGCTGTTTGCTAGTAGGCTAGATATGTTCCGTTTCTTTTCTTTTCTTTTTTTTGTGTGAAATGTAATTACCTAGCAGTTAAAAATGTTATATTTCCACAATTAGACCTGAATATTATCACACTGCAGTGGTACTCACATTTTCACAAATGCACTTTTTAATTCGGGTGAAAGTGGTAAAACACTATGCATGACCGAGTACTTGGTAGTTCAGCTCATTCCTGGAACACATTCTTTTTTTCCCCCTTCATTCATTAATCTTTTCCCCCCTGTCAGCCCATGACTGAATGCAAGGTCAGTCTAAGGAACTGCTCTCTCTGACGTGCAGTGGCCTATAATGAAGACGTACAGTAAAAGCATCATTAGATGAGTAAAAGAAAAGAGCGATGGATACTGGTGTTTGTGCAGCTGCATCCAAACTAAAACCTGATCCTCACCATTCTCTGAATACCTCCATCTTTTTCTCTCACAGGCTGGGCAGTGGTATTTGCCACACCATAATAGTGGACACCATCTCCTCGTGCTTAGACTGTTTTGTTTTTCTGTTGATTCTGCGGTGTCCCAGTCCTCCAGACACCACCAACAATGAGCTCACATTTACTTTCTCAGTCTGCTTGGCCTTCTGGAAGTGCGCCGGCTCGTTCAGCAGGTCGTATATCGCCCCGTCCTCTGAGCCGTGCTCTAAAGAGCCCTGAGACAGAGCCAGAGACCCACATGAGGAGGACAGGGAGTCCTGGAGAACTGGAGCATGTGAGGGAGAGCTGGTACTGCTGCACCCCACCCCAGAGCAGCTCTCGTCCAGTTGGGTTCCCTCCACCTCGGGGGCCCCAGGCTGGCACTGGCTGGGTGTGCTGGAGGTGAGAGTTGCCATGGTTGCTTGGGAGACATTACACACTGCTGTTGCCATCGTGAGGAACTTGACTGGGCCATGGTGAGCATGAAAAGAGACCATTCCTCGACCTGGGGCAAGACAATGAGGGAGATGAATGACATTAAAAAGTTTGCTCAAGCATAAAATAAAGAGATAAAACACACACAAATGTTAGAACACAATAATGAAATATATAAGGGTAGTAAAATATAACCCATCAAAACAAAATATAAATTTTAGTATAATTACTAAAAAACCTTTTTCAAATGTAAATATTAAACATAAAATCAGACGTCATTAAGTGTTATTTTTGTTTTATTTATATATACACTTTTATATACTTATTGGTCCCACTTTATATATTAAGTGGCCTTAACTATTATGTACTTACATCAAAAATAAGTATACTGTACTTATTGTGTTCATATTGTATTGCAAAACACTTTTGCTGCTATTGATGTGGAATACGGGTTAGGTTAGGTTAAGTTGTAAGGAATGAGTCAACCGTGTAATTACAAATGTAATTACATGCAGGTATTTAAAAATATATATAAGTACAATGTAAAAACATGCATGTACACAATAAGTGCATTGTTCCAAATGATTAATTTAAATGTAAGTGTATAGTAGTTAAGGCCACTTAAAGTGGGACCTATATATAATGTATATAAAAGTAAATATATAATAAAATTACATCTAATTTTTTTTTTCATTTTTAACATCAATTTCAAGTTTTTTTTTTTTAAAGTTACAAATTTAAATGTTAAAAAGTTAAAAATTTTCATCTAATATTAAATTTTATTTAATCAGCTTTTATTCAGCTTTACTTTGTAGTTTTATTTAACAATAATAGTCACTGACTGTTGTGGCTTTTGTGTGGTTTGTTCCTGAACTTCTGCTGAGTTGCAGTATTTGAAAGTGCTACAGACTTAAAATTACCCACAGGGCACTGGGCAGCAAACAAACCTCTGCCCTTAGCACAATTCCACAGTAAGCATTAAAAACTTGTCAAGAACCCACCTGTGACTTTTGGGATGCCCTGCAGTCTGGGCACGGACAGGGCCACAGTGACCCCAAGATTGGTCCCCACCAACAGCAGTCCGTGACACACTAACAGACTGCTCACAGAGACTCTCTGCTGTCCTGAAATGGAACAATTAATTTGATTTAAATACTTGCACTGCAAACTAAATCAGAAAAACACATACTATAAAACACTTGTGGCAAGCACTCATGACTAGAGGTACTCGGTGAAACATTCGCCCAGTGGAATAATAACATCATCCACACATGCTAGGCTGTGTGGGTAGGAACTCGACAGCATGTGTGGGTAGGTTACTATGGGGATGATGCTGAACAGCAGTTGGTTTCCAAAGAAACCTGACACGATGCGCACTTACAAATGCGAGGGAGGCCTCATTAGAAAGAAAAGAATGCCAAATGTTCAGATATTTGGTTAAACAAACAACTCTAAATTTGTACATCATGTACTGTACATTAAGTGAAATAATTTTAATGAAAATAAAATTCTAAATGAGCTACTGAAGTCCACAGTTCTATGAATGATATTAAATCGATTTTAAAATGACTGTCATGTTGGTGATTAAATAAAATCATAAGCAATTGTCATTGTCATTTTTGACCCATTATTGGTAAGGAACATGCTATAAATTGACACTGTGAAGAATATATAAACAAACACCATAAAAAACAACACACGAAAAAAGCACATTTAGAAATGGTAAGGAACGTTGTATTTAATAATAATAATAATAATAATAAAACAGTTATTTTTACTCAAAGTATATTACTGCATCAATTAAAAAAATAATAATAATAATACAGAATATAAACTTTAGGAAACTGCTGTAAGAACTATGAAGTTAAGAAAAACAATGGGAGGGTTAAAGGATTTTATGCACTAGACTTTTCAGAGACTTTTACCTAAATGCAATAACAATGGGTTTATGGTTTATTAGTGTGACTAAAAAGTAGTATGTCATCGGGCCAGAGCTGTTCTTTGGTCACTTATCACACATGAGCAAACAGAACTGCTGGTAAAAAGGAACTACACTGACTGAAAAAACACCCTCCAAACACCCGATTGGTCAGGACCAGACTGCAAGTTTGAAGTATGAGAGAACAATATCCTATTCAGCTGTTCCTTAGTGCTCACTGACTCGTTAGGAAAGGGTTTGCTCATATTTCTGAACATCATAGATCATTTCATTAGTCATGGAAACTCTAATCGAGGACTATTGCTAAACAAATGAGGACTGAGTTTGCAAAAGCATCTGCACAGTTTTGAAGTGTTTTACTACAAGTCCTGTAGACTAAATTAGTAGACCAAATCTGTCACAAAGAAACTAAATTAAGTTTTAAATGGCCACTTTATCAACAACTGTTCAGTCCTCTTTATACACTTTTTAAATATGTTTTATCTGTTACTCTGCATAAGTTATTGTGAAATT
>NW_015505233.1:6521694-6530841 GCF_001515645.1 Sinocyclocheilus grahami | reverse complement strand
AATAATACAGAATATAAACTTTAGGAAACTGTTGTAAGAACTATGAAGTTAAGAAAAACAATGGGAGGGTTAAAGGATTTTATGCACTAGACTTTTCAGAGACTTTTACCTAAATGCAATAACAATGGGTTTATAGTTTATTAGTGTGACTAAAAAGTAGTATGTCATCGGGCCAGAGCTGTTCTTTGGTCACTTATCACACATGAGCAAACAGAACTGCTGGTAAAAAGGAACTACACTGACTGAAAAAACACCCTCCAAACACCCGATTGGTCAGGACCAGACTGCAAGTTTGAAGTATGAGAGAACAATATCCTATTCAGCTGTTCCTTAGTGCTCACTGACTCGTTAGGAAAGGGTTTGCTCATATTTCTGAACATCATAGATCATTTCATTAGTCATGGAAACTCTAATCGAGGACTATTGCTAAACAAATGAGGACTGAGTTTGCAAAAGCATCTGCACAGTTTTGAAGTGTTTTACTACAAGTCCTGTAGACTAAATTAGTAGACCAAATCTGTCACAAAGAAACTAAATTAAGTTTTAAATGGCCACTTTATCAACAACTGTTCAGTCCTCTTTATACACTTTTTAAATATGTTTTATCTGTTACTCTGCATAAGTTATTGTGAAATTCTGTCTGTGGTGCATTCTCATCATCTGGCTGCTGTGGTGTAGCTGAACATCTCCAATATCCAAGAATAGACTTAGCTGTGGGCTCTGTGTGTGTGTGTGTGTGTGTGTGTGTCTCCAGTCTGACTTTCAGAAGTGGGACAGAAAGACATGGACATGGCCGATTGAGTTGGCATCAAGGTTATCTGAAATAAAATAAGTTTAGGTTTTTGAATATTTTACTTTATCTTAGTTAAAATTTATTGTATTTTTATGGTTTTAGTTTCAGTTAACTAATAACCCTGATCAACGTCAGTGTACATCTATCATGTGTACAATTTATTTTGTATAAGACTATCTGTACAAGCCGCTGTGTGTGTGTGTGTGTGTCTCCAGTCTGACTTTCAGAAGTGGGACAGAAAGACATGGACATGGCCGATTGAGTTGGCATCAAGTTTATCTGAAATAAAATAAGTTTAGGTTTTTGAATATTTTACTTTATCTTAGTTAAAATTTATTGTATTTTTATGGTTTTAGTTTCAGTTAACTAATAACCCTGATCAACGTCAGTGTACATCTATCATGTGTACAATTTATTTTGTATAAGACTATCTGTACAAGCCGTCTTTAGTGTTTTAACCATGCTAAGCTGTTCAATTAATCGCCTGCTAGTTGAATGATATTGTAGCTGATGTCTTTGTACCACCATCAAAAGACTGACACACTTTATTATAAATCGTGCCAAGAACAATCAAAACTGATTTGTCAATGAGCAACTCAGAAAAGCATGTGCTGATTTGATGGTGGTGGAAATCTTATGAGCAACATGAAAAATGACTCTCTGTAATGCATTTCATTATATTTAAACAAACCAAATCACAACCAGTATCAACATGTCAGAATGTAAGCAGTTCTAATGCTGATCTAACAAGCTGGAGGAAAATTAAACATTGTGCAATTTTTCAGACACTAAGGGGGAAAAAAAAATCTATCCAAGCATTAACTACTAATGGGGCTAAAAGAGTTCCTGAAGTAACGTCCTTTCAATTAAAAAAATTAAACATTGTCCATACATAATTGATGCGATAATGAAGATCTATCTGAACCCCAAGAGTCAGTGCAGCTGTTTTTGTGGTGGCTGCTCTGTTTGTGCCATTACTTACTCACATGAGTGAGTATTTGGGTCACAGGAGACAAAGCCATCAGAGACAAATACCACTGCCTCTACTATCACACACACTGATATCAGTCTTTATAATTTCCACCAAAGTCATAATATGCATTTCAAGACGTTCACTCAACTCTTGATAGAGGATGACTCTTTCTGCAACTCACAAAAAGGTGGTTGTTCTCATTATGACGACAAATGGATTTAAAAAGCTTTGGTACATTTGTAATATATCAGACAAACACCAGCACATATGGAATGCAAACAATGTTTTAGCAGCTGGAAAATCCATTACCGGGAGAAGGGATCATGACCATGTCTGCCAGTCAGTTCAGCAAATGTTACATAAGACACTGTTGTACAGACAAAGTGATGTGTGGTTTCTGTAAGGTAAATTCAGGACAGACTCCATCTCGCCAAGGTCAGGACACAACATGAAAGGAATTACGCTACCAATCCCTCATCCTTAAATCTGCTCTTGCGTTACTGAACACAAATCAAAAGGGTTTCAGGTTCTCTCTGTCTGAGGTGACTGCTAGCCATGCAAAATGATTGTATTCAGCTGTACTGAAGTTAAACTCAGGAGCTACAGAAATATGATACAGATGAATTTCCCTCCTTTGGTAGTACACATCAATTTTTTTGTGTCATAACCTTCTTTAACAGCAATTTTTTTTCAGTTTAAGGGTTGAAACTGAATGGATTTCCATACAGTGTCAGTTTCACTCAGCAATAAACGTTTGTCCTTCAAGGTTATTCAAACTTCACATAATTCCATTGATGAGCCACTGAACTACCAACAGAAAGAGCATAAAATCCCATAAAATCCCAAGAAACACCTAAGAGACAAGTAAAGACACAACACAGCATGGGAGGCGACCAGCACTGCCTTTCATGATATTTGATTACATACCAATATGAGTGCTATTAAAATAATAAACAAAATAAGAAGCATTACTACTGTAATACTGACTTGTACAATAAAAAATATTTTACAATACTAATATTTATGGCTGCCTTAATTGCTTCATTTTTAAGTTAAACAACCAAGCTATTAATCTTGCTGAAAACTGCAGGGAACCCTGGAAACTTTTGATAACCTTTGCCAATTAAATTTCCATATAAATAGCAGGCCGCTCATGTATTTCACAGAGCCTAAAGAGCTAAAAAAAAAAAAAAAGATATAAATTACCTCAAAAGTAATGTACTTATGAATAACGATCGTTATCATTTCCAGACATAAGGAGAGAACGAGATACAACATATTCAGTGAGGGATTCCCAACACACAGTCAGAGCGTGCCTGGTCCCCCCTGTCACTATGGAGATTTAAATAAAGCTTCTTTATTCAGCCCTGGAGAATAAAGAAACAGCCCTCTCATTAACAGAGCACATGTGCAGCGAGTGACTCAATCCCTATCTATACATTCAACACATTTGATTCATTTATCCCACAGGTTTCATACTTAAACACATCTCTACAAGATAGACACTGTCATAAGTTGCAATGAAATGAAGTGCCAGAAATACCACACCACCACCATTCCAGTGCTCCATAAAATGGGCTATTCTACTATTTTGCTAAATGCTTCAGATGAACCTGCACCCAAAATGCCACAAACATAAAATAACTGTGACTGGTTGGCGGCTTAACATGTTGGTCAGAGGGTCTCTTCCTGTCCAAGTAGGTGGTTCTTGGCCAGAATAAGATGCAATATGGACCAAAACTCATGCAGTTTAATCTGGCTGTGCAAGACTAAGTTCCTTAGACTGCAATTTACTAATTACACAAGAAAAGACATTTTGGCAGAGATTACGATTCAAAAAGATTACAGCCCCAGTCCTAAACCCAGCTAATGTTAAAGCGGCCAACATGCCTGCTGCCCGACTGACACGGTTGGTTAATTTGGGAATATTCGGCGAGGATTATTTAGGGCCAATGTGGACTTTTTAATCACTGAGAAGTTAGTATTCGAACATAACTGCTCACACACACACATTAAAGCTATTATGTAGCCACCATAAAAAGCAGAAAGACAGAGAACAAAAACCAATGCTGAGGTCATTTCTAGTATAATCGCTCTCTGAATGGCTTCCTGAACACAAATGGCCCATTCAGAACAACTAAAAACAAATGCTGGATAAAATCCAAACAACACAATGAGTAAAAATGTGAAATACTGCCACACTAAGGAAACTCAACCCCTGATTTCCCCTAAAAAGCTTTTCTACAAATAAGGTGTCAAATCTACCTGCTTTAATTCAATAATGGCAAAAACAGACACCTTTTCATTTTGCTTTAAGAAAAAAAATGCAGACCAACATGACATCATCGGAGTAAGGAAATGAATAAGATCCGGTTATTTAAATTTTTTTTTAGTTTTAAATGAAGTAACATGGCTCTGTGATTCTAAAAGAGACTCTGTAATTCTGTTCTTCCACATGACAAAACCACACGCCCACTCATGATGTCATGTTATTATATAAACAGAAAGCTGTAAATCAGCAGAGTCACCTGTAATCTGCCACTGTCTGAGGACAACAAATGACAGGGAGCTGTCTCTAAGGGCTTAACTTTGAGAATGACAGTGTGGAAGGGAATAATTTTAATGGGATATAAGCTGCAAAAACAAGTTTAGTAAGAACTGCATTAGCAACTCCACTGGTAGTCCAGCAGAGTATTAACAGCATCCTCTGTTATGTTTTGTGACGACGTAACATAGTATACTGTACCTGGGAGTATGTTGCTGACAGCTGTGGCGATATTGATGTCTTGCAGGTGGTCGAGAGTCTCTGTGTGGAAGAGTCGGATGGTGGAGCCGGTGCTGAAGGATATCCAGATCCCGACCCCGGCCACCACCATGTGGGACACAACCATTCCCTCTTCCTGATGGGCTTCAAACTGACGCTGTCAACATCCACACACACACACACTTTTTATAAATACACAAGCATCTGAACTCAAACATACTTCTACTTAGGCTTGGCTGGATTTGAAAACACTGGCCTGACTTTGCTTGGCTTAATTTCTGGAAAACTCTGCCTGTGTAACCTACCGAACTGAGGAATGAGGTAACCCAAAAGAAGGTCCAGAGTAGGAAAAAGAGATTGTGATTTGACCCACTTCACTCAGAGAGGATGACATTTGGATTCTGATATGCTACAGCTTGACGTCTTTGCTGGAGCAAACAAAATAACAAGGAACTGCAATGGGAAATTTAACAGGGTTTGACGAATGCGTGTCCCACAAGCACATCAGAAGCGCCACTTTATTAAGACTGGAAAAAAAGAGAAACAATTTGGCTCTTGCATTTCTGCACATCAGAATCTGTGATTTTCATCTCAAAGATGATCTCAAACACTACTTTCTATTTGCATCACTGATTTCGTATTTCTTTCCAGCACACCTCTCACATATTCATCCCTCCCTCACTCTCTACCATTCCAGCCAATCGTTTAACAGTAAGCAGAGCTGTTGAAGGGTAATGAGCTTAGTGATGCTGGCTGCATAACAGGTCAGTGTGTCAGTGTCTGCGTGTAGGAGAGAGAACACATGGCTTTAATATTCTGAGATCACAGCAGGCCTTTCTGGCCCTATGTGCTGTGAGACTGAGTGAAGAAACAGAGTTTTCACTCTCTTAAGATAAATTATAGACAGCTGTTAGTGGCATCATAGTATTAGGTCATAATATACACCCACACATATCTTTAAATATGCAAATAATAGTCTAAAGCCTATTTCCATGCAGAACACTTGCAATATTCTGTCCATTTGGTTTACTGCAACAGACTTTTAAAGACCTGATGAGATGAGAGTGTGGGAAAATACCTCTTATTTCATTCTAAAGTTATCAAATTATCACAAATTTGATACCTAGGTGTAAACAAATCATTGAAGGTTCATGTTTTGAAATGTTTATATGTTTTATAATATTAATATATGTTTTATATTAGTGGATTCATTTATCCCACAGGTTTCATACTTAAACACATCTCTACAAGATAGACACTGTCATAAGTTGCAATGAAATGACGTGCCAGAAATACCACACCACCACCATTCCAGTGCTCCATAAAATGGGCTATTCTACTATTTTGCTAAATGCTTCAGATGAACCTGCACCCAAAATGCCATAAACATAAAATAACTGTGACTGGTTGGCGGCTTAACATGTTGGTCAGAGGGTCTCTTCCTGTCTCAAATTTGATACCTAGGTGTAAACAAATCATTGAAGGTTCATGTTTTGAAATGTTTATATGTTTTATAATATTAATATATGTTTTATATTAGTGTCTCCAGTAAAATATTTAGATTTTATAGTAAGAAATGGATTCTTGCAGACTGTAAGACTATTTGCTAAACTAAAACCTGGTAATTTCAGTAGCAAAACAGGTGCAGAAATGCCAAGTTCTGTCATGAATCTCTAGATGGCACAGGCTGATGGGTGCTGTAAGCCTGTAAACGTAAACTGATGATATTCACAGCGTTAAAAGACTTGGCACAAGCCGATTAGTTCTTGTTGCCTCCCCCTTCCCCAGCTCCACCTGTATTGATCTGCTACGAGTTATTATATATGCTACTTGTGCAGCAGTAGTATGTCTTAAATCACAGCATCATATCAGCATATGTATTGTAAGTAGCAAGTTCCTGTACTTGCTTGCAGCAGTAGAGACTAAATACATTAACACTGTCATATCCATTACCATGCTAAAATCTTCAGAGAGTTGTCATAACAGAAATGTGTGAAAAGTGCTGTACTACCTCCACAGTGTGTGTCTGTGTGCTGATGATGAAGATCTGCCCTCCTGATGAGGCCCAGACGTGTTCACCCACCACCAGCAGGGCTTTAACTGGCAACACCCCCAGCTTCAGCACACGGGCCCCTGACTCGACCCAGGAACCGTCTGTGAGGGAGAGCAAAGACTTGAAGTCAATCTGAAATTCAGATATCAATGTTTGTAAATGTACAGAGAAGATAGAGCTTATGAACCCTGAGTGTGAGAGATTTGGTGTAAAACTGATTTTGCGAGAGAGAAATTAGGTTAAAGGTTACGTATGATGTTGTCACACAGAGGTTAGGGCTGATACTACATCCTGTGCTCCTCACCCACACTGTGTGTGTGGGTCTCCTGCAGAAATATAGTGACCTCACAGCATTCAGAGGGCAGAATGGAGGCGTGTTGAGTGTTTGTTTAAGTCACAAAGGCTTTACTGAAGAGAGACCTGACAATCATCGAGGTAAAAGAACACCTCTCATAGTGGAAATACTAGTACCACTTTTTCACAAGAAAAATGTTGGATCTCATGCTGGAGCTGGTGTTCTGACTGGGTATCGGCAAATCTCTTTCAGGATCAGTTTTGTTGCCGTAATTTTTTTACGAGCTCAAATTTGAGAACACATTCTGACATCTAAAGTAAATGAAGCACTTGCTGCAGAATCTGATTAATGCAATAAACTCAAGTGTAAATATACAGCGGATAAAATAATGGCAAATCCATTAACACATTAGATATTTGTAAGTTTAATAATTTTTTTTTTTTTTTTCACCAAGGCTGAATTTATTTCATCATTAATACATTAAAAACAGTAATATTATGATTATATATTATTAGAATTTAAAACATCAGTTTTTTAATACATTTTAAATGTATTAATTAAATTGCCGAATTTTCATTTTTTTACGAGCTCAAATTTGAGAACACATTCTGACATCTAAAGTAAATGAAGCACTTGCTGCAGAATCTGATTAATGCAATAAACTCAAGTGTAAATATACAGCGGATAAAATAATGGCAAATCCATTAACACATTAGATATTTGTAAGTTTAATAATTTTTATTTTTTTTTTCACCAAGGCTGAATTTATTTCATCATTAATACATTAAAAACAGTAATATTATGATTATATATTATTAGAATTTAAAACATCAGTTTTTTAATACATTTTAAATGTATTAATTAAATTGCCGAATTTTCAGCAAAAATTACTCCAGTCTTCAGTGTCCCATGATCCTTCAGAAATCATTCTAATATGCTGATTTGCTGCTCAAGAAATATTTATCATTAGTATCAATGCTAAAAACAGTTGTGCTAGTTAATATTTTGTGACACGTGATATGGACAATTTTGAATGAGGAAAAGATCAAATGAAAATGAAAGATAAAAAAAAAAAAGAATTAAAAAGAATTACACGTTTAATAACATTTACACTGACCCATAATAATCTTCACAAATCACTGATAGCCTGCATCTGTTTCTGCCTGCGTCTTCCTACCCTCCAGCGTATTTGAGCGGATCTTTATTCAGCTTGTTTGCTTCAAGAGGCTCCAATTACATAACACCAGCGCCTACACAGTATTCCCAAACCCTCTCTCTTCGTCTCTTGCTCTGATTCAAACTGACTTGTGATGAGCAGGGTTGTAAGAGGGAAAAAAAAGTGTTTTAATGAAGACACATTTTAGTGATTAAATGTCAATCTTTGCATTAGCACTAAAGACGTTCTGTATTCAGCTGAATGAGTAAAATGTAAACGAAGACTGACTTTGATTCAGAACACAAGGCTCATGATCTGATAATGCTACCACATGATGAAAATCTTCATCTGGAACTGTGCAGTATTTCCGAAATGGCTCCTCCTATGAGTATTACTAAACGTTAAGTATTACATTATGTAAATACTAGGGCTGTGAATCTCTGGGTAGACAGCGATTCGATTCGATTCGATTCAAGAACGATTTTTGCAAATTTAGAATGATTCAATTCGATTCACAATTAAATTCGATTCGATTCAATTATTACGATTCGATTCTGCATTCTTTAACTGCATTCACAGGATTATTTAAATGCTTCCCCTAAATTCTTTAAATGCTTAGTCAGGGGGCAAATTACACAGCAGCCTTTATGTTTACAGAACCATAGGTTAGAGAAAAAAAAAACACTTTTGTCCATTGTTAGATGCTAGTTTAAAGGGGTCATATGATGCTGCTTGAACATTTGGGTGGCGTTATGCAAATCTTCACACATAGTGACGTAGATATGTTATGTTAGAACGAGCTGTTTTAGGTAGGCGTGGCTGACTCTGAACTTTTATAAAGAATATCTCTTTGGATTTGAGACTTTAGTCTTTGCAACTTTACAGATCTTCTTTATGCACCAAGAGCTTGTAACACTCCAAAGAGAAAAGAAAAATTTAAAATCGCATCATATGACCCCTTTAATGACGCTATGGCATGACATGGCATACGTAAAAATGTATGCATGTAAGACAAGATTTAAAAAAAAAAAAAAAAAGAGCTTTAAAAGTATTATGTATAGGCTAACATTTTGTCCCACCAGGGGCATAGCCATCATTTCAGAAGTGACAGAA
>NW_015505233.1:6512552-6521672 GCF_001515645.1 Sinocyclocheilus grahami | reverse complement strand
GCCAAGATTTAAAAAAAAAAAAAGAGCTTTAAAAGTATTATGTATAGGCTAACATTTTGTCACACCAGGGGCGTAGCCATCATTTCAGAAGTGACAGAAATGTCAAATACAATAATTTTATGTATGCATGTATTATTATAATTTATTTATTTTTACAAGGAATTCTTTTCTGATCTATTACTTTGAATTTGCTATAAGAAATCAAATACACTTCTGGACAATAATCAATCATTTGTAATCTATAATTCTTACCTAATGGCAATTTTATGATTGTTTTATATACTACAAACCATTATTTCAATTTTCTGCACAGAATAAGGTAGAAAATATACTTTATAGTTTCTGTACTGTAATAAATGATATGTCAATTAGCACTTCATCATTCATAAATTTTATTTATTTATTGTGTTTATTGTCTTAACGCTTTTTATTCAGATTAGCTGCAGATATAGCCGGGCACGTCTTATGTTCTATGAGCGCGAGATCACTTCTCTTTCAGTGCAAAAACTCTCATTTTCATAAAATAAATGCTATAGTATTTAACTTTTCCTCTCCATCGGCGAATGATGAATCTGAAAGAAAATGCGCCCGATGTCTGTTTGCTAGCAACGAACGCTAGTTTCATGCATCTGATTATCAGATAAACCTCGTGCTCTTATTTCAAGTTTGTTGTTAATGCGGTTATTTTAACATTTTCCTTCGTACATTTGGTTGAAGGACATTGTTAAAACACATTTATCATTCAATGGAACTGAATTTCTATGGTGCTGTGAATTTCTGAATTTGTATGCTTTAGACGCTTTTGCTCCGTCCATGCAATAAATACGTAGCCTTCGACTGCTCAGGTAATGTCGTCGGTAAGATGCCGAGAGCCATTGAAAAACTACAGAAAAGTAAAACTACTTCACTTTAGCATTACTGGCCACGAGTACTAAGGAGAGATCACACATCAGCTGCTCGTGTCAGTGAGACCAACGGAGCGCGAGCGCAATCCTGTGACAGTCACAGGCGGTAAATAGTGGAGTGCGTGAAGGAGAGATGAGAGGCACGAACACGGTTCAAGGTCTCCATTAATTTGTGCTTGTAGTAATTTAATGTGTATATATTTTGAAAGCATTGAATCGCTATAGATATCGCGATTCATTTGATTCTTAGCGTTTTAAATCGATTACTGTCTGAAATCGGCAATTCACGATTCAAAAATCATGTTTCAAGATCGATGCATATGCATCATCAAGGTTTGTAATCGATGCATCGATAAAACGAATGAATTTTTACACCCCTAGTAAATACTGAGAAGAGAACACTAAAAAGCATCATAATACACCTACATAAACTACTGCTTAAAGTCTGTGTTTGGGGTCTTTTGGTTCTTTATTTGATCAAAAATACAGAAAAAACTATAATATTGCTAATTTAAAATAACGCTTTACTTCTTAAATGTATTTTAAAATGTAATTTATTCCTATGATGGCAAAGCTGAATTTTCACTCCAGTCTTTAGTGTCACATGAGCCTCTAAAAAATTATTATAATATGAAGCTCAAGAAACATTTCTTACTATTATCAATCAATGTATTACCAATCAATATCAATGTTGTAATCACATCAGCTGCTCGTGTCAGTGAGACCAACGGAGCGCGAGCGCAATCCTGTGACAGTCACAGGCGGTAAATAGTGGAGTGCGTGAAGGAGAGATGAGAGGCACGAACACGGTTCAAGGTCTCCATTAATTTGTGCTTGTAGTAATTTAATGTGTATATATTTTGAAAGCATTGAATCGCTATAGATATCGCGATTCATTTGATTCTTAGCGTTTTAAATCGATTACTGTCTGAAATCGGCAATTCACGATTCAAAAATCATGTTTCAAGATCGATGCATATGCATCATCAAGGTTTGTAATCGATGCATCGATAAAACGAATGAATTTTTACACCCCTAGTAAATACTGAGAAGAGAACACTAAAAAGCATCATAATACACCTACATAAACTACTGCTTAAAGTCTGTGTTTGGGGTCTTTTGGTTCTTTATTTGATCAAAAATACAGAAAAAACTATAATATTGCTAATTTAAAATAACGCTTTACTTCTTAAATGTATTTTAAAATGTAATTTATTCCTATGATGGCAAAGCTGAATTTTCACTCCAGTCTTGTGTCACATGAGCCTCTAAAAAATTATTATAATATGAAGCTCAAGAAACATTTCTTACAATTATCAATCAATGTTTTACCAATCAATATCAATGTTGTAATATTTCTGTAGAAACCATTATATATAATCATCCTAAAACAACAGTGTCATTAGAAAATCCATTAAGTTCAATCAGTCAGAGTATTAAACAATATCCCTAAATTATTGACTAAATATCTGTCTCAGGCAGCATAAAACTGGAGCGAAAGTGAAATGGAATATGAGCGTTCCAGAGAGAAAACATCTGTGGAAAGAATTAATGAGAGACGGGGAAAAATATTTTTAAATGTCTCACTTTCCTTGAGCACTTTCCAGAGCACTCCCTGCTGAAACCTGTTTAATCCAGTGTGAATTTAGGCTAGTTTATGCTGGTTACTTAGGTTAGTTTAGGCTAGTTTATGCTGGTTACTTATTGGCACAGCCATGCTGTTCACCAGCAAAACTTAGCTTTGACTGGTTGACCAAGAAAATCTTGCTGGTTAAGCTTGACAAGAAGCACACCAGCATCCAATGCGGTTTTCTTTTCAGCAGGGATGCATGGATTACTTATCCCAATACCAAAATAAAAATCAAACCCAAAATCAAACCCTTTTCAAGATTCAAGCTGGAATCATTGCAGAAAGAAACTCCTTACCATCAGCCCGTTTGCTAGCAACGAACGCTAGTTTCATGCATCTGATTATCAGATAAACCTCGTGCTCTTATTTCAAGTTTGTTGTTAATGCGGTTATTTTAACATTTTCCTTCGTACATTTGGTTGAAGGACATTGTTAAAACACATTTATCATTCAATGGAACTGAATTTCTATGGTGCTGTGAATTTCTGAATTTGTATGCTTTAGACGCTTTTGCTCCGTCCATGCAATAAATACGTAGCCTTCGACTGCTCAGGTAATGTCGTCGGTAAGATGCCGAGAGCCATTGAAAAACTACAGAAAAGTAAAACTACTTCTCTTTAGCATTACTGGCCACGAGTACTAAGGAGAGATCACACATCAGCTGCTCGTGTCAGTGAGACCAACGGAGCGCGAGCGCAATCCTGTGACAGTCACAGGCGGTAAATAGTGGAGTGCGTGAAGGAGAGATGAGAGGCACGAACACGGTTCAAGGTCTCCATTAATTTGTGCTTGTAGTAATTTAATGTGTATATATTAAAAATACAGAAAAAACTATAATATTGCTAATTTAAAATAACGCTTTACTTCTTAAATGTATTTTAAAATGTAATTTATTCCTATGATGGCAAAGCTGAATTTTCACTCCAGTCTTTAGTGTCACATGAGCCTCTAAAAAATTATTATAATATGAAGCTCAAGAAACATTTCTTACTATTATCAATCAATGTATTACCAATCAATATCAATGTTGTAATATTTCTGTAGAAACCATTATATATAATCATCCTAAAACAACAGTGTCATTAGAAAATCCATTAAGTTCAATCAGTCAGAGTATTAAACAATATCCCTAAATTATTGACTAAATATCTGTCTCAGGCAGCATAAAACTGGAGCGAAAGTGAAATGGAATATGAGCGTTCCAGAGAGAAAACATCTGTGGAAAGAATTAATGAGAGACGGGGAAAAATATTTTTAAACGTCTCACTTTCCTTGAGCACTTTCCAGAGCACTCCCTGCTGAAACCTGTTTAATCCAGTGTGAATTTAGGCTAGTTTATGCTGGTTACTTATTGGCACAGCCATGCTGTTCACCAGCAAAACTTAGCTTTGACTGGTTGACCAAGAAAATCTTGCTGGTTAAGCTTGACAAGAAGCACACCAGCATCCAATGCGGTTTTCTTTTCAGCAGGGATGCATGGATTACTTATCCTAACACCAAAATAAAAATCAAACCCAAAATCAAACCCTTATCAAGATTCAAGCAGGAATTATTGCAGAAAGAAACTCCTTACCATCAGCCCTGGAGTAGACGACCAGAGAACCACTGACCAAGCCTGCATACAGACACCCACTCTTGTACACCAGACATGTGACACTGGACTTATCAGGGGAGAAGAAGTGCTGCAGACGAACCTTCTTAGACCGTTGGCTGCTCTTATACACAGATATACTGAAAAATAAAACGTCAATTCATCAGATTAGACTGGTTAATAGACTATAAATCACTAGACAAACAAATAGAAGCCATCACACTCTCCTCTTCATCTATATGGAATTTGTGGATGTATTGGCTGATGCACACACCTGCCTTCCTCCATTCCCAGACACACAGTCGGTGTGCCACTGGCTTTCCGGTCCTCAGGCTTCATCTCACCATTTTCCAAGGGCTCATCCAGAGGCACATACGTCATGCAGAGAATACGCGACTCCACATTAAAACACTCGGTTACTTTGGGATTTGAGTTCTGCAATGCCACAATGGAGACCTGACCCATGTGATTGGTGCAGCTGGCCACCTGAAAAGAAAGATGATTTCAGAATCTACACATCTCACTGTTCCTTCAAACTGTTCAACAAAACTGATTTGAGTACTAAAGTCTGATGCTTTTTCCAAAGGTGATGTCTCAGATCGATGGGACACACGCAGAGTGCTCTTAAAGGAGTGTTGCCCATCATTGCAGGCTCTTAGGTGTCTCAGAGAAGATAATTATTTTATGACTTTCTGTACGGTAAATACAGCATAAAAGCCTTTAACGCAACCTTACACTCACACTGCCCACACAGAACAGTGTTTAATGATGCTTTTAGAGTTCAAAAGAGCTTTAAAATGATTAAATGCTGTTTCAGGGCAAGTACAATTTGGGAACAAACACACAAACACCAGACTGACAGATTCATATCATGTTGGACTCTAATAAGGAAGCTGAACTGATTTAATATAAAGCATTTTAAGTTTTGACCGTAAATTGTCTCACCCATACACATCCGTGACCCATAACAGGCAGATCTGCAGTGCTGTCAGTGTTCACATGAGGCTCAGGGTTGTGAACTGCACACTCCACCTAACACAAATACACATTGGTTTATTAGACCATTTTTGCAATTATAAACAATAATGATAATGAGGACACAATATGTTTGGTTGGTCACCTTGAACTCCTGCAGTTTTGACATGACCACAGCCATCTGCTTGAGTAAAAGAGGATGGTTTTGCTTCCTCATCTGATTACCATCATCTTCAGCACAAAACCAGCCTAGGATGTTGTCTTCCTCTGAAAAAACACATTACATTAGTGAAGCATTCCTCAGATTCTACAAACCAATGATATTCCCATATGTGTCCTCCTGTTGCCAGTATTATAATCCATTTGTCTGTACTGAACTTTTAGTTCTGGCTAGGCTGAGCGATGATTCACACACACTGAACAATATGAATCCTGCCGGCACATTTTTAAAAAAATGTATTACAAACATGTTTATTTAGAAAATATGCTGGGAACATCATATTAAGGTATGTTTAAATGCGTTTCAGACATTTGGGTGCTTTTAAGTCCTAGACCTCTAATCATAGAAGAGTCATAGACAAAGACAGGATATGGAGACACAGGAAATGACACCTACGTAGAGCCAATTTAGCCATCTGCATATTACTGATCCAAGCTTGCTTGATAGATGGACTGAAAGTGTTGAAGACCGCAGTGAAGAACGTGGGTCTACCATACCTGAAAAGTCCAAATCACAAAGTTCAGATTCTTCTCTGAAAAAGTTAACAATGGAAACAATACACATTTGTCTGAATTCATTGTAAGTGCACCAAATCTCTTGGGTAGTCTAAATATCTCAGCACGGGTTCAGCTGGTCTGGCAAACTGTCAGGCAGCTGGAGAAACAGACAGGGTCCTATCCTGTTTATCTGTGACTTTGCAGGATATGGTTTAATAATTGGCCAGTTTCAATACTAATGAACAGATCACAGAATTGATAACTTTCCTACTTTTGTTAGTATTTTATGACTTTCGAAAGGGGCCTTTAAACTTTCATCATGTAGAAATAATAGATAGAATAATGACCAGAACTAAAATAGTGAAGTCATGTAATCCAGACTACTCCCATCACTAACTCAAAAAGAAAGTCAACAGCATACATTTTCCAGAAGTCACAGTGTGTGAGAGAGATTTATGTTATCAGAAGGATTAGTTTGACAGCTGGGAGTCTAAAGATACTCCTATAATCCAGACACTAAAATCCAAGCATACAGTCGCAAATAATCGGTGTGTGTGTATGTTTTTGACAACTGCACACTCTAAAGCTCCTGAACCACAGGAAGAGGATAATAACCGCACAAGACGGTCTTTGGGCTCTGATTAGGGACTTAAGGTCATTCTTTAAGCACTGAGTCACGTAAACACAGAGACATGGCAGTTTGATCATTTAAAAGTCTGAGTTTTAAGACATTCAGGAAGACCAAATAAATCCAAATTATGGTATATTTCTGCTCCCTAATAATAGATAATAATAATACTAAAAAGACAATTGCAATATAATTGAAACAACACATTAACTACAATAAGGAGTTGTAGTTGTAATAAATGGATATGTAAATGCATTTATAACCCTCGAAAAATTTTAATTTGACCATTTTACATTTTGGATCAGCAAGATTTCTTTATAAAGAAATGAATACTTGTATTCACCAATGACGCATTAAATTGATTCAGTATTTTCTTCTACTCAGAGCTGAAGTAAAATGTGAGTCTCTCTCACACACAGATACACCAATGAAACATGGCTCAGAAGGCAGAGTCAGCCATATAAGATCTGTTTTTGTTCAGTTGCATCAGGTTCTGCAAGTATGCAACATTCATCCTTTTAAGAGGAGCTTAAAGATGTGGTAAAAAGGATGTTATTCTCTAGAGTCAAAGTTTTATAAAAGAGGACAAAACTTTGTTGCCCTTGTGCATCATTTTATAAAGACCTGTTAATTGTTAACTAAATTTAAAACTACTAAAAATTGTTTTCAGTCACTGAAATTAAAACAACTTAAATATTAGAAAGGCTATCTTGGCAACTAACTGAAATAAGTTTAAGTACTAATATTACTAAAACAGAAATAAAAATTAAAGCTATAAATTAAAATTAAAAAAAGAAAACTATGAAAATATAAAAATAAAAGCCAATATTACAAATTACTCTAACAGTACATAAATGACTAAAAGAACACTGACAAATACCAAGGTGGTACTTCAGCACTTCACAAAGTCTTACACACTTTAACCAAACTTAACAGAAAAACTATAGAAAATGTATACACTCTTTAAGCTTCAGCAAAATTGAAAAATGTAAAATGGTACTCTGGAACTTCTCCATAACCTTTTCACAGCATCCGTAACAGTGACATCACCTCCCCTCCTGGTAGCTTTATTATTCATGTTTAATTAGAATTTAAAAAGTAAAACGAGAGAGAATAAAGACAGAAAGAGGCTGGGAATGCAAGAGCTCTTGATTCAGTGCTCTAGTTTAAATCAGAGCAGCTCTTGCACCCAGACTGTGTTTTCAGTAACCACAGAGACAAGTCTTTTTCAAATGCACAGAAAAGTGATTTTTCTACCTTCATGCATTAGTAGAAAGGTACAGAGAGTCCAACATTTTTTCTGTCTAAAACTGTAAAAGCTTAAACAATAATCCAATTGAGACCTACAGTGTGAGTTTTTGCATAATATCTTGTCCCTTCATTTGTCACCTCAGCTGTGCTGAACAGAGCACACGCAATGAAACAGGAAAAACAGTCTTTCCTCTTTTGTTCAGCATTGTGAGTCAGTGTGACCTGTTCTCTCCAAACCACAAAAACAGAGCAGACAGCCTCCAAGAGGAGAAAAGACATCCTCAACGGCAGATGATTTTGAAAAGAAATGTTGCAACTGAAGGATGTGAAGGACTGTTTTATTATTATTCTGTGTTTTCTGCACTGGAGTCTCTGACGGGTACAGAATCCAAAAGATGCATATGAAGTGAAGTGACATGTGGCCAAGTATGATTACCCATTCTAGGGTAAAGTGCTCTGCATTTATCCCATCCTAAGTGCACACACACAGCAGTGAACACACACACCGTGAACTCACACCCAGAGCAGTGGGCAGCCATTTATGCTGCGGCCCGGGGAGCAGTCGGGGGTTCGGTGCCTTTCTCAAGGGCACCTCAGTCGTGGTATTGAAGGTGGAAGGTGCTGTACATTCACTCCCCCCCACTCACAATTCATGCCGGACCCGAGACTCGAACTTGCAACCTTTGGGTTACGAGTCTGACTCTTTAACCATTAGGCCACGTCTTCCCTGTGTGATATGTGACCCTGGACCTGGATGAAATTGAGATTTATCATCTGAAAGCTGAATAAATAAGCTTTCTACTGATGTATGGTTCGTTAGGATGGGTACAATATTTTGCCGAGATACAACTATTTGAAAATAAGGAATCTGAGGGTGCAAAAAAATCTAAATATTGAGAAAAATCACCTTTAAAGTTGTCCAAATGAAGTCCTTAGCAATGCATATTACTAATCAAAAATTAGGTTTTGATATATTTACGGTATGAAATTTACACAATATCTTCTATCCTAATGATTCTGGCAGAAAAGAAAAATCTGTAATTTTTGTATTGTTGGATATTGCTACAAATTTACCCATGCTACTTATGACTGGTTTTGAGGTCCAGGGTCACATATGTAAATCAGCACAACATTATAAATATTCATCAAGCATTACATTAAAACCCATATTTACAGGAGGTAGTACAGCAGCCATTTTTAAAACAACCCTCTGACTATAATCCTTGGGGAAACAGGCAATCCACTAAAACAGATGACTTTTAGCGGACTAGAACAGCACTTGGCGAACACTTCAAAGCATACTGCTTTGCATGGTATAATGAGGAGAAATGTTGTGTGTCTAACTTCCGTGCTTTAAGCAGAAAGCTTTTGAGTACTCTCTCTTACCTCCTCCTTTCCCTATCCCCATCTCTCTCTATAGTTT
>NW_015505233.1:6511732-6512542 GCF_001515645.1 Sinocyclocheilus grahami | reverse complement strand
TATTTACGGTATGAAATTTACACAATATCTTCTATCCTAATGATTTTGGCAGAAAAGAAAAATCGGTAATTTTTGTATTGTTGGATATTGCTACAAATTTACCCATGCTACTTATGACTGGTTTTGAGGTCCAGGGTCACATATGTAAATCAGCACAACATTATAAATATTCATCAAGCATGACATTAAAACCCATATTTACAGGAGGTAGTACAGCAGCCATTTTTAAAACAACCCTCTGACTATAATCCTTGGGGAAACAGGCAATCCACTAAAACAGATGACTTTTAGCGGACTAGAACAGCACTTGGCGAACACTTCAAAGCATACTGCTCTGCATGGTATAATGAGGAGAAATGTTGTGTGTCTAACTTCAGTGCTTTAAGCAGAAAGCTTTTGAGTTCTATCTCTTACCTCCTCCTTTCCCTATCCCCATCTCTCTCTATAGTTTTCGGTCTTCGCAGTTTCTCCTGACATGTTTCTATCAATGATTCATTTTTAGGATGTCACATTAAAAGCCAGACTTCAATCATGATTCTGTCAGACATGTCAAAGTGTCTGGGACACTGGAAAAGCACAGTGAATGATGTCTAATGCCAGTATCTTCAGAGTCACATTTTCCATTCAACAACATGGAATAATCTATGACATCTTTATCTGGATCTGACCATATTTCTCTCTGAATAAGTATGAGTCCGTTAAATGTCACATCTCTGCACATTTAAAAATAGCACAAGTGCATTGTTGTTTAAGGGTGGTGCAGAGTGAATATCTCTCTAAGCACTTCCTCCTATTGCTACAATCACTTGG
>NW_015505233.1:6492855-6511722 GCF_001515645.1 Sinocyclocheilus grahami | reverse complement strand
TTTCTATTCATCAAAGAATCCTGAAAGAAAATGTATAAGGTTTCCACAAAAATATTAATCAGCACAACTGTTTTCAACATTGAGGATAATAAGCCATGTCGGGTCAAGTCAAGGTCACACATACTTGTCTTGTTTCCCTGGTAACTGTAGTTGTATCCTACAGCGATCAGCTGCCCGAATGACATAGTTGTGGTTTGAGTAGTAATCTCTGTAATTCATGGCCCAACCAGTGCTTGAATGTGAAAAGTTTGGGTTTTCAACCCAGAACCTGAACCACCATTTGACCTTGACCTCCAGTAATACAAAAAAATGAGTTCTAGCACCAAGATTCAGTCAGACTTTGACTTAGCTACAGAAATTTGACAAGGTAGATGTTTGCGCAAACATTTTTGTCTGTATAACAGGAACTTACTAGGTTTAGCATTAATGACGACTTTATCTCCTGAGTGCGAGGGGGGAAAACGGGAGTCGCCCATCTCGTCGCTGGAGCCAAACTCTACAACCTCAACCAAACTCAAAGGAACGCTCCACTTGAGCAGGAAGCGCTGTCCTGAGGGGACACCTTCACCTCCAGCTCCCACATTCACTCCATCCTGAGAGGGGCTGAAGGAGAGAAAAGCTAGTTTAATCAGGCAGAGGAGAGATTTATGTGGAGGAAGAAGGTTTTACTGTAAAAATGTAGAAATTAAAATGTTTTCTGGAGTGATGTTGTCGTGCTAAACAGTTCAGACTGACAGTTATTTCAGATAATGGATATGTGTAACGGCTCATACCGCCAGTTGGGGGTGGCACACATGAGCACATCATTCAGAAGAAAGACTCTTCGTTCTTTTGTCTTAATGATCTCCCCACGATCATTATAAACGGTTTCCACAACATCATCAGAACGAATTAGATAACGGCTGCCGCTGCTCAGCAGCTGAGAGACAGAGAGAGGGATAAATGGAGAGAGAAGCAGAAACAGCAATAAAAGGACTGAGCTGGGAATTAAAAATGTAAGGGTCCTACTTAGTCGCAGTCATTCATCAATTGACCCTGGACACACACACACAGACACTCATCCAAATTGGTCTGAGGGTTGACTTGAGGAACAAAATGGAAAGTAAAACATGCTAAAAACATTAGCTTCTACTTATTACATCATTAGCTAAAGCAGACCATAAAAGCTCAACTTAACGTAATTTAGAGAGAAAAAACACACCTATCCATCCACATGAAAGAGCAAGAAGTGCAAAGTTTAGCAAAATATATCAGAGCTCCCAGACGGTGTGGAGCATTCAAGCTGGTTCTGTTTAGAGGATTGGCTCAGTACTGACTTCATATCAGCGACAGCTGGGCTTTGCTAAAATCAGACACACTCTAGGTTTAACCGCACCATGTGAAACTACCAAATGTCAAATAACGAATTAGACGAAACACCCACACACGTATAGATTCATACACTTTTTTGAGGTGTACTACTACGATCAATCAGAGGACAAGTTCTCATGCCAGGTCTTTGAGTAGAGGGGCTGCAGTACCTTGTTGAGGTAATGTTCATTCACAGCCTTAGCGATGTGTCTGATCTCACAGCGCTGATCTGCCTCTCTTTTCCTCTCATTTAATTTTTCGGCAAGTGTTTCCAGTTCAGTGAGAGCCATCTGAAGCGGAAGACGGTCGGGATGACCCACCGGCGTGTTTTTTAGCATGTCCTACACAAAAGATAATGGATGTTAGCCTGCGAAAAGTAACAGAAAAACTGAATAAATAAAAATCTAAGCATCTATAAACAGTTCTGCCTCATGTGAGTTTGTGAACTACATGAAAGTGCCTCCATATCAGTGACTGTTTATGTGATGCGGATCAGATAGAAAGAGGCGCCCTCTTCAGGAGATGTCAAGATTTTTTACATATTTTAATAAACTGGAGCACGTTTTTTTTTTATACTAACAGAACTAAAAGTCTGTGTGTGAGTGTGTGTGAGAGATAAGACGCACTTGCAGCAGCAGTATAAACTGAGGGAACCGCTGAATAGGCTTCATCATCAGTCCATAGAGGGTCAGACGGTCTTTACTGGTCTCCTGACGATGCTATACACAAACAGAATCAGCAAAGCTCAAGAATGAATTATGAGCAAAAACATACACTACTGTTCAAAAGTTTGGGATTTAGATCACCAAAGCCTTGAAGCTTATTTTTGTGAATTATGTAACAGAACAGCGCAGAACTGGTTTACATGTAATTACGGCACCACAGGAATATTCTGGACTCCTTTGGGATGTCTCACCTTGAGGAAGTCAAGGAAACAGGGCTTAGCGGCACACGCCTTCCGCACCACTCCCATTGCCAAGCTGAAGTTATTCACATATTCACTGTAAGCATCCAACACCATGGACTTAGAAAACTGCAGAAGAGACAGAAAGAGAGGTGACGGCACTGATATGACAGTGGAAACCATAATGCTTTTTTTATGAACTACAGTTTCTACTGTTGCAGATACATTTTAGACACACAAACACACCTCACAACAGCTGGTTACGGGTGGAGAAGGTTTGTACATGTAGAAACTCAGATAAAGGGTGTGGTGTGTGATTAAAAGTTTAGAAAAGGAGTTTAGACGGCGCAATATTAATGTAGTTCTTTTTACCTAGAAAAAAAGACATACAATTTTATAAAACTTTGATATCTCACCGATGCTACAAACACATCTCCGATCATTTCCAGCTCATCCCAGTCGGACACACGGCTGGCCAGTGCCATCTGGAACAGGGCGTGGCACTGCAGGATCTCCCGAATCCGATAAAACATCACCTTGCGCTTGCGGTCACTCAGTAACCGAGGCTCAATCTCAGCAAGCGGCTTCTCATATTGCTGTTATGTGTAAAGCACGTAAAAATAATTTACATTATTGGATAATTAATGTGTGCAGAAACTAAAATAAAGGTTTTACATTACAATGCATTTAAAAAAAAACTAATTTCCACTGCAATGTAAACCAGATCAGACAAAAATAGTACAAACCTCTAAAATTCTCTTCAGAGCTTCCAGATAATTCTTCTCACTCTCTAGAATCATCTCCAGAATGCATCTCCTCATCACCTGTTTACATGTTCATGCACACACAAAAACAACATACAGGGGCACTCAAGTCACACTCAGAAAATGTATGCATTTATTTTAAAGAAATTACTTTATTCATATGTTTTTGAAAGAAGTTTCTTTTGCTCAACAAGACATTTATCTGATCAAAAAACAGTCAAAACAACAACATTGTGAAATATTATTACAATTTAAAATAACTTTGTTTGTTCTATTTTAATATATTTTAAAGTGTAATTTATTCCCGTGATGACAAAGCTGAATATTCAGCAGCCATTACTCTAGTCTTCAGTATCACGTGATCCTTCAGAAATCATTCTAATATGCTGATTTGGTGCTTTGTCTTATTATAAGTGTTGAAAAGTTGTGCTGCTTAATATTTCTGTGGAAACCATGATGTATTTTTTTCAGGATTATCTGATAAGTAAAACAGTTCAAAAGATCAGCATTTGCAATCTTGAAATCTTTAATAATGTAAAAGTCTTAAAAGTCACATTTGACTAATGCATGCTTGCTGAATAAATATTAAGAAAAAATACTAACCCCAAAAGTTCGAACAGTACTGTATATAAAAACCCTGGTCAACAGTTGATTAAAAGTCACTGAAAAATTGGCTCAGAAAAGGCAGATAAGGCTGTGTAAAACAGAACCTGGTGTTGAGAGAGCCCATCAGGTGCAGGTCCCAGCACCGGGTCCACATTAAAACACTCCACCTCGATGAACAGATCTGACTCTTCATCAAAGCAGTTGGGTTTCTTCTCTAAGGAAATAATGATGAATCAAATGAATTAAACAGATGGAGGCTTTTAAATCAACCATTTGTGAATTAAGTAAGCTGGAGGATGTACTACTGTGCTCTTACCATGACAGAGAGATCTGGTGCGGATGAAAGATCGTCCCTTTCTCACCGCGGCTTTGGTTTTCTGCAGACCATCTTTAGTCCCATCTTTGGCTGCTTTTACAAGTCGCTGCATCTGTAACACATGCAATATGTCTCAGCAATGAGTTCTGAACTACAATCACTTAAAATAACAAGGGGGGAATTCACTAAAAATGAAATAAGATTCTAACTGTGCTAAAAATTATGCAAATCAAGTAACAGTACACAAAAACTATATAAAGAAATCCATACATACTGCAATCCCCGATTCATATAGGCAAAGTTAGCTTCAGGAATACTGCAGACAAATGCGTCCCAACTCTTTTGTGAATTCACCCCTGAGATTTCACATCATTTTAACAGACATTCACCATGGAGACTAACTATCCAACTAAAACATAAGATCTCAACAAAACATGCATCCAAACACAATGATCAATCGACACTGACACCAGATGAGTAAAATGAGGGATAAGAGAACATGAAGACTGATGGATAAATAAGAGAAACAGTGACTGCAACTGCAGCTCCGCAACTGCAAATCTGCAGAACTCGACAGATTTTTCCAAAAGTAGTCCCATTATACCAATATTTAATAAATGTTGTGCCCTGCTGTGGCAGTCACTGAAGGGCAAAATTGTATACCAACAATGTTTTCAAACACAGAATGACATGCGAAGCCAGAGGATGAATGAGAAGTAAAATTGTGTACAACATTCACTCTCCAGAGATGACACCAGCTACATCTATGGAGACACACACATATATTTAGTGGGAATGATGGAGGTCTGGGGGTTAAACAGAGGAAGCCCACCACCAGGACGACTAGCACAGAGAAGAAAGAGCTCCTCCAGGGATGGAGAGCTGTCAGTCAGGCTGACATACACATTCTTGTTCTTTTACCTTTTGCTCATGTTTGTGTTTGAGCTGCTGTAGCTCTACTGTCCCCACTGTGTTTGCCATGAGATCTCGCATCTTTCTCTCATAGTGCTCTTTCAAACGCGCCAGATCTTCAGACAGCTGAACGGGGGGCAGAGAACGAGTTACTGCACACAGCCGCCATCACTCCTTCACTCCCTCATTCTGTTCAGAATCTCACTCCAGTAATATACCTAATGTTTATATGGCATGCTGTTGTTTTCCATTTACTGAAAATAAAATTCCATAATATTTATAATAATTATTTTCTTTAATGGCCAATAACCAACATTACAAAAATTTGAATCAAATGAATTCTGAAATAATTCTTAAATACACCATTACTTATTTTAAATAATATTACATAAAGATTGTGCAAGCATAGTGAGGCATGGGACAAAATTATTGCTGGTTACAAATGATGGCATGCCACAGATATGATTCAGAAATATTACTTAAAAAATATATATAAATAAATTTTAAAAAACTTGGAAAATTCCCTGAACACATTTCATTTTGAGCACTTCCTCACAAACGAATCTTAAACCTCTCACACACATATACACTCTTAAACAAACTCCCACAAATCCCTCTCTCAATGACGGTTTACAAATGATGACTCTAAATTTGTTCTGCCACTTCAGAAATAAACCAATGCCTTGGCCAGACTTTGAAATAAACACACACACACACACACACACACACACTCAAATAAACCTCTTCTACTAAATCAGTGCCTACACACACACACACACACACAAACAAAAACAAAAACATTACAAGCTGATTGAAGTCTTTTCCCGTTTTTAAATATTAGCATGGGGCCGTGGGCAAATGTGAAAAACCTATGATCCCGGCATCAGATCTCATTACAATCTCACACACACACACCTCTAAACTTCTATCCCACTGCATCTCTGCTGTTCAAGCCAAAGAAACAGCAGAGAAAAAAAAGGAGAGAAATAATGAGACAGACAGAAGCAGTATGAATACATACATGCGTTTTCTTGCTGGGTGCACGGCCCCTGACAAAGGCATCTGGGAGGCCATTCTCTCCATGTCCATTCTCTGTGTCACTGGCTTCCTCGTAGCTCTCAAACTCACTGGAGCTCCAGCCGTTGTCCAGAGAGCTGCTGCCGCCCTCTTCCCCGAACTCAACATCATCATAGATCATCTCATCTGGGTCTGACTTGCACATAGTTTTCACATTATTCAAAAACAGCCCCCATTCTATCCCTCATGAGCTGTAACAGCAGAGCTGTCAGTCACATGACACCATCTTATTGCTGAGCAGGCAAATTTTACTCTCAGTTTTCATATCTCTCACATTTTCATAGCCAGTCTACAGGGGTGGAAAAATAATTGCTTTATAGATGCATCAATTCGCTAAAACAATTCTAGATCAATCAATTAATCTGAATTTGAATGTAATGATTAATAACTGTAGTTAAAAAAAAAAACTGGATAAAACAGATACAAAATGTGCAATGAACTTGTCAGCTGTTAGCTGGAAGGTAAATAAACATGAAGAAATACATCATTCAATAAAGACTAGATGAACACACCTGTAGTTGATCCAGAGTTCTCTCTTGGTACATCATCATAAATCACTTCATCTGGACCTAAAATAAATAGAAACATGCCAACAAACACACATGGCTCAAATTCTCATGTCCAACCAAACCAAAGCAGTGCAGGGGGTCTCAGAGTGCGTGAACAGTATATGTGTTAATGAATCCTCTGAAGGAAGTGTAGCAGTTCTTAGCGAGAAGGAAGGAAATGTCTGAGATTCTCTTCAGAAACAGGAAACACAGCTAAATGAGGCAAACAAGGCTTTAGGGCCAGGCAGGTTTGTACAGCTTTTTTTCCTTAATAAAAGAAACCATCATTTAAAAACTGCATTTTGCATTTACTTGCATTATCTTTGTGTAATATTAAAATTTGTTTGATGATCTGAATCTTTTAAGTGTGACAAATATGCAAAAAACAAAAAAAACAGGAAGGGGGCAAAAACCTTTTCACACCACTGTACATTTGCATGTAAATCTAAGCATTTTATCAGCCTAGCAAAATGCTGAGAACTTACTCTCCATCCAGGCCGTGTTTGCTGGGTCTGACACCCACTTGGTAAGAGCATCTTCCTCTCTGATGACTGGACACTCTTCACTGAAAACACTGGAGATGCCACTTGGAATTAATATTCATAAACACTTCCCTTTAAAATATCCATCTGTGATGGCACTGCAGTATTCAAATATTATTACGAGAACATGAAGTCCAAACCGTTTTGTACACGAGCATGCAAACCCAAAACCCCCACACAAAAATAGAGGAAAAAATCCCTAAAAGTACTTCATAGTACAAAAAGTTGCATAAAGCAGAAGGACATTAATATGCATTCGACATCTCAGAGGAAGTAAAGCAGTACTGAACATCTGTGCGGTCTCAGTCACCTGTCCACTGGAGTATTTCCTGCTCCCACCACAGTCACTGCAGGACACAACAAAACAATTGATGCATTAACAGAATAGCACCAACAAACACATTCAAATATGCTTCATAAAATTCTTAAAATCACAAAGGTGAGTTCAGACAATGTCAAAACCCAAAAAATGTGCAGGTTTATAGCTCGAACACCATTACACCACAAGGGGACAGTAATGTGCTGAGTGTGTCTGCTACAAGTTTCAACACACCTCCTCATCTCTACCTACACTGCCAGTCTAGATGAACTTGCCTGGATGTAAGTTTCTCATAACTGTAAAAACTTTGTACCTAAAGGATTAAGCTTAAATGCATGAAATTATAATTATAAATTGAGCATACCTATGAATTAAGTCATAAAATTTAAAAATAATGATGAATAAAATCTATATATAGTGTGCACATGAATCTATATATTCTAATTTAGAGCAAAGGGTGGCCACTTTGAAGAAACCTAAACTATAAGATTTGATTTTGATTCAACATTTACACTGCATCATTTCCATTTTTCGAAATATAACACTTTTGATAATACTACTGCTTTATTGACGTGCCAGTTTTAAAGCAGTTTTAAAAAACAACTACTAATTATGATAAATGTTAGAAATGGTTTTGTAAAAAAAAAAAAAAAAAAAAGTGTATACATTTGAGAATACTCGTGTAAAATGTAGTTAACATTCAGGCTACTGTTACACTTAATAGAAAACAGGAAACCTCATCACAGCCAAAGCCACAGCTAAAATTATCCCCAACTTCCTCATGGCAAATCTTAAGAAAAAGAAGAGACAGAGCGCATGAGAGAAATTAAGTGAGAAAGTAAAAAGAGAGAGGATATGTATGGTGATGGTGAACCCCTATTCCAACCAGATCAATGAAGAGAATAAATGAAATGGAAACAGGTGGGAATAATCTCTCTTTGTACCATCTTCATCCATAGAGAAGTGTCGGATGATAACTGGGGTGGTGTAGGTTGGTGGGATCACCGGCACATTTGAGGGCGTTGCATAACCACAGGGCACTGGCACTGAATACCCAGAGGGCAACCCAGGGCTACTGGGTACATCCTGAATGTCTCTTTCACTCTCATTGGCTGGGGGAGAGTAGGGAGGGCCGCTCTGCTCTGACAGCAGATGCTGCTGGATAGGGGCGATGTCAATCACAGAGTAGGGGCTGACTTTGAGCTTGGAGTTGGACGCAGAGGTGGTAACCACACCGGCACCTCTGTTCACTATTGATCAGAAAGTACAGTGACTTATCAGGAAAGTCTGAGACTGCAAGACTTGTAGGAAAGTGAAAATTGCATTTCCATTGGACAATACACAGAAATCTCAGTTTATGCAGCTATTCTAGTGAATAATCTTTGTTAATTCATATTATTTTATGTGGGAGGAATTCCTGATACAACTAACTGAAGATCACCTACATTAACAGTTAGAGAGAAAGAGAAATTACAGAAAGAAAGAAAGAAAGAAAGAAAGAGACTGATGTAACCTCAGAAACCATGGAAGAATTAAAAAAAAAACAATTGGACGCAGAGGGCTGCCACCAAAATGGCTGTAGATTTGATTTCCAGACAGTTATACACAAATCTGTTGTAGTTGGGGGATTGAGAATATTTTTTGTGTGCAAAGAAAACAAAAATAATGACTTTATTCAACAATTTCTTCTCTTCCATGTCAGTCTTCGACACGCATTCATGAGAGTATAACGACGCATGACGCAGGAGATGGCGTTCTGACATAGAGCAAAGCAGTTCTCACTGCGCCTTGTTTACAATGCGTCATGGTACTCTCATGAATGTGCGTCAAAGACTGACACAGAAAAGTAGAAATTGTTGTATAAAGTCGTTATTTTTGTTTTGGTTGAACCATTGATGTCACATGGACTATTTTAATGATGTCCTTACTACCTTTCTGGGCCTTGTACAATTCAGTTGTGTGTTGCCGTCTATGCAGGGTCAGAAGATTAACAGAGGTCTTACGGGTTTGGAACGACATGAGGGAGAGTAATTAATGACAGAATTAAAATTTTTGGGTGAACAATCCCTTTAAGTTGAAGCATATCTGAGATTAAGTAGTGCTGTCAATAGAATAAAATAATCATAATATTGAGATTTCTAGCTTTAAAAAGCAGCATTAACTAATTCATTTTAAAATCAATGTCATAGATAAAATAATTCATCTTAATATCTGTGCCTACATGTAAACTTACCGTCCTGCTCGCTGTCAACAGCAGCTCCTATAGCGCCCTCTGATGGTGGAGGAGGGTCTCTGTCCTGGCGTTCTGCTGCATTCTGACACAGCTCTATGGGAGGAGGGGGTAGATCACACTGTGGGAAGGGTGCATGAGCCAAAGAGCTGTTATTAGTGGGGCAGTCCTGAGGTGGAGGGGGCAGATCAGCCTCTGCAGTGAGTAAGTTCTCTGGGTTTGGACTTGTTCCATTTACGGGTGCGTCCTCGGCTGTTGATGAGCAGGGTGGATGCATTAAGATTCCCTCAGGTTCAGGGGGTGGCCGATCTGCCTCGGGGGCTTCATCACCACTGTCATCAAACTCAAACGTCTCACCTTCATCTTCGTCATCCAACACTAAAGAGAGAGAAAGAGATAGAAGGTGTTTTGCCGTTTCCATCGCATTGTTTTACGGATGTCGAGTATGGTATAAACTAAAAATTAGTCTGTGAATGGAGTATTTGTGGTTGCGGTTCGTTCCCGCCTACCTCTCTGCCAACCCAGGGTTCACAAAGACACATGTTCGGATTTTTAAGAGCAAATTCTAATTTTAGGTTATGTACAAGAACCCTTTTCTCAAAATGCCTCTAAGAGTCACACATGGCACAAAAAGTTATAAGGGAACAGTGAAACAAAACCAAACACCAAAACTGGTGTACAGGAAGCACACATATGCTGAAAGGAAACAGGGTCAAAAAAGCACACTGCTTATTTTCCAAAGGGCTGAAGTGCTAAAGAGGAAACATGTCTACTGGAACCAGAGAACAAAAGACAGCGAGAAAGAACTAAAATTAAAATATATTGATCAAAGATTTCTCACTCATGTGGTTTGGTTTGTATATTACATGCTGCCATTGCAAAACAGGCTACTTACACTAAATTTCAAAGGACAGTTTACCCAAAAATGAAAATTCTGTCATCATTTACTCACCCTTATGTCATTTCAAACCTGTATGATTTAGCTTCTTTTGTGGAATGACTTACATTGTGGTCTGTTAATCACATAGCTATTAATTCGGCTGTTGTATGAACTAGTACTATGATACTGTCATGGAGCTTTTGTTCTCTTTTTAAACTGGAAAACTTCACTTTGTTTTTAATGCAAGAAAAAAAAGTGGAAAATGACTAATTCTACTAAATTTGCATTTTTGTGCAAGATGAAACAGTCATACAGGTTTAGCACAACATGAAGGTGAGCAAATTACAGAATTTTCATTTTTGGGTGAACTGTCCCTTTAAGGAAAGCTTTGTCTGAGTCGGTCTTTAATGATCCTACATCAGCAAAAAACTGAAAAACCGAATGGCAGCCTTACAGTATGGATGAAAGACATCCAAGAATGGAGGACCGAGGAATAAGAGAGGAGACAGGGAGGGAGCCCTTGATGGTATAAGGCCATTATGAATCAAACACTTGGCAGTTCATGGATTCTCTTGACCCAGTGACTCACGCTTTAGAAATGCGAGTAATGTGAGAGTCCTTTTCCTCCATTCAGCTCTGGATCCCCCGTCCAATCGCAGCCTCCCTCACGGGGCTGAAGTGCACACAGTGGCCATTATACTAGACTACAGTAATTACGCCCGTTACAGAGTTTTACAGACAGTTTATTTATAAAACAAGACTGCATATGCAGACAGTAATATCTCTAAACCACTCAAATTCATTACATGGAGTCTTAAATAATGTTTGTTTTTCCTCTCACAGGGATAATGAGAGGAGTGGTAAAACTGAAAGACTCTGGACCTCTGCCCAGGAAACCATGTTTCCGCTGACGGAAACGGTTATCTCTTAAAGTCGATAAATCCACCATGGCGTGCTGGTACAAGGTTGCTCACTGGAATAGCAGAGATTCCAAACATAGTGAAAACACGCTGTCCTCCCACTTCAGGCTGCAGAGTCCAAAAACAACCTTGACAGATCAATTTCCTATGCTGACTTCCATAAATAAAGCATTTCTAATTTTAAGCCACTTAGAGCCAGGTTGGACACAATTATTAGCACCCAATTTTTTTAGGCTTTCTGACCCCAAGACTCAACTTTGGCCACTCAAACTCTCCTCCTCACCGTACATTAGGATGATATAGACACATGTCCTCTTCCAGGCAGATTCATAAAATTTTCTGTTGATTGGAACCTCTTAATTATTGCCCCGATGGTGGAAATGGGGATTTTCAATGCTTTAGCTCTTTTCTTACAGCCACTTTCTACTGTGTGAAACTCAACAATCTTGTTCTGCGCATCATTATATTCTTTGGTTTCACTGCTTGTGATGGATGATTAAGGAATTTGGCCCTTGTGCTCCTCATATTTATAATCCTGTGGAACAGGACGTCATGGCTGGACAATTTCAAGCTCCTAGTCACCCTGGTGTGCTAAAATTTTTAAAATATGAATGAGAATATACTTCAGAGATATTTTACTCATAAGCATTTCTAGGGGTGCCAATAATTATGGGCAACATTTATTTCATCATGAGATTTTCTCCCCACTTTTAATTGTTTTACTTCAATGAAAGGTTAGAATTTTTGTGATTTTTTTTAATGAAAGGTCAAAAAGATCAACGATGTAGATTTATTTTCACAGCCGCCTTTGCTCATATTTACCAAGGGTGCCAATATTAGTGGAGGGCACTGTATATATAAAAATATATATGAAGTGTTTGAATATATGGTTAAATTCTACACAATATCCTAAAAAAAATTTAAATTGGCTTGAACCAAAGATCTCACTGGGGTCATATCATACAATCTGACCAGCAACAATTTTAAAGGATAAAAAAAACTGTACAGTGTGAACCCATCTTAAAGTAGTTTGGTTTACCACTACGGTTACTTGACAGGTGGGATGTGATCTTTATTCATTGTGAGCTGGTAGGAGTGGCGTCCCTGCATGCCTTACAGCTACCCATGACAGTCGGCATGCAAACAAAACAATCTCCATGTACCCAACTTGGCATTCAGTAATGTGAATGAACAGTTTACAACAAAACAAAAAAGGATAATCTGACTCCATGTTAAAACAGCAGCAAAGCTTAAACGCATCCTGAGGTCAAACTATGACTTGACTGAGCACCTGGTATAGGAGTACAGGGCAGAACAGGTATGCAGAGCTCCACTTGGCCACATCCTTAAATCCTTAAGAGGAAATGTAAAAGGTTAAGTGTTCAGGAAAGGTGGAGGGGCTTCAGATGAGCTTTTTTGTTTAACTGTGTGATGGGAAAAAACACTAGTCTGAAAAAAGTCATTGAGGCATGAAAAGAGAGAGTGACTTTATCAGCTTTCTGTGCTAATGAATGGAGTAAGAGGGAGATAAAGCACGTGGGAGTTTCCATATCTTGCAAAGATGACTGACGGTGAATATTTATGCAGTAAGAGCTTTAAAATAATGTGGAAAGTGTGCAGTTTTAGTTTAAACTTTAACACCAGCTGATCAACAAATGGGTCTCATTCCTTACAATGCTGATCCTTTGATTAGCTGTTTTCAGCAAAGATCTCAGAGCTACAGACAGTGTACAATCATAAAATGAATACCAATTTGCTGACTAAAAATGAACCTTTAATGGAAATGATGTTTTTAAACTGCTCTACTGAATAGTGGTCTACCAATATATCACATTTTTGTCATTTTAGCATTTAAATTTTTTCGCATGGGATGATACTTTTTTCCCCGGTTTGGCTGATAAGTGTCAGACTTTTATTTTGTCATTACTGAGAACACTAGTGCCTGAAGACATATGCATAAGACCTCCATTCTCTTCATTAGTTTATGGTCTTTAACAGTTCTGTCTAATAAATCATTAGACAAAACCATTTTTAAAAAGAAAAGTAAACATATATGAAAAAAGTATTATAGCGTTTACCTTGCTTTTATTAGCAATATAAAAGCAAATGCAATTGGGATTTAGCAAATATGGATTTAAGTCTAAATCATAATTTCAGTTTTTAAAGATCTAATAACTATTTAATTCATTAATTGGTTCATTTTCATTTATTAATTCATTATTATTTAATTCAATATAAATGAACTGAATTCAATTGTGTAGATTATGGCACAGTAAAAATGAACCATCTAGCGTACAAGAGGTATGCACAAAGACTGGTCTGAAATGACATGAGAGAGTAAATATCAGCAGAATTTTCATTTTTGGGTGAACTATCCCTTAAATTATAGCACTACTTTAATCAGGTAAACTAATCTTTCTCTCTGCATCAAGACAGAGCCTCTGTTTTCTGGCTGATTTTTTTCACCTCCCCAGCATTCGTTCTGGCGTTCCTCCACTCTTCAACCCACACGCTCCTTTAGTGGCTGAGCCATGGAATGTGTTTACACTGTTCATTCTCTTCTCCCTATCCTTCAGGCTCCCATAAGCATGATATTCCAGTGCAATCGACACAGTGAGAGTGAATATGACCATGACACCGGTCAGTAAATCTTGCTTTTAAACACTTTAAAAATGAACCGTTCCATTTGTGCCAGACATTTTTAACCACCATCTGCATTTACACACTTATCTGCTTGTCAGCGTAAACGCAGTGTGTGTGTGTGAGCTGTAAGAGGACAGTGCTGCTTACGGTCAGGTGGAGGAGGGGGGAAATCCTCCATGTCCATGCTGAACACACTCTTCTGAGATCAGGGAAAGATCCTTCACCAACTCTTACAAACCTACAGGAGCAGAGACTTTGTTGAGCAAAAATTCTGTAAATGTTAATAGAAAGTCAAAGCAGTTTTGTTAAAATACTATTTTTCTATGCAAAAATAAAAGATTATGCCAAACTAGTTCAAGTCAGCATAAAATATCAATTCAATTTTGTAAATGCATGTTATTTATCTTAGTTAATTTCTTCTTTATTTTTTTTGACATTGTAATTTTTAAATCAAAATGTCCTAACTCAATCTTCTAGTGAAATTGACTTCTCTCTGGTGAAATACGCTTGACTTCTCCAATCATTTAATCCGGACCTTTCATACAATCAGCTGCAAGTTTGTATTCAATTTAAAGTTTAATTCTATACAATTAACAACCACTGTGCAGAACCAAGTCCCCGCCCCAACATGTTTTTCAATTTCTGATAATCCAAAAATCTCAGTCCGACACTGACATAACGGGTCGACCAGTGGTGTCAGTTAGGAGCAAATCGTCTCCTCACAATTTACCAACCCATCACATCTGCGCTGACTTACTTCAATCATATTCAATCCTGATGACTCTCATAATCTTGCCTGTTTGTTCATTTGCACTGATATGATTTGTGTTATCGCAGAAAAGTACTCCACCAGAAAACCTCACTGCACTTTTAGCAAGCTACACTGTACAGTATGTCAAAGTCAGATATGTAATCAAGTGTCACATGATGCAGTGGAGGGGCAGCTTGTCACTGTTGGCCCACTTATTACATCCAAACTGCAAACACACGTTCATGCACAGACATGAGCGACCCCCCTCCTATCTGTGACAGTGAGAGATAGAAAAACCCTTTATCTCTTTCTGAATCTCTTTCTCACACACATACAGACAGACACAACAGTGCTTTCCTCTCAACTGTGTTTCCAGATGAGGATCAGTGGAACAGTGAAGTAATTCTGTGGAATAGAGGAGTTTCTCATGAGGCTGCTGTGTGTGAGACCCTCAGGGTCAGCGAGAGACGAGGCGGACTGACTGACGCACGACTGTATTATCACAGACAATAAGATCCTGGCACAGACACGCAAGCTGTTCTCCCACTATCACAGTACTTAGTACATTCTACACGACACGACTCATGAGTCACTAACAAACATGACGAAAAGAAAATCTGTTTTGCTGATAGTCATTTGAAACATTTGGAGTGACACAGAAAAACAATAAGTGACTGCCTACAGTTTCAACAGCACGGTTCCAAAAAACATTTTGTTTCCACAAAAGAGTGAAGCAGGAAAATTGTTTTCAATACTGACAATAATAAATGTTTCACCAAATCAGCATATTAGAAAGATTTCTGTCACGTGACACTGAAGACTGGAGTAATGGCTAGTACTGAAAATTCTGCTTTGCCATGCAGGAATAAATCACATTTTACAATATAACAAAAACATAAAAACAACTGCAGAGCACGCCACGGAGGCAGCCATCAGCGTCGGCGCCATTGTGCAATTATTCAAATAGATAATGTAATAATATTAACAATATTACTGTTTTTACTGTATTTCCCCCCAAAATAAATGCAGCCCTTTAAGCATATGAGACAAAAAGCATTAAAAAAAAAACTCAATTATTCCAAACTTGTGACCGGTAGTGTGTGTGTATGTATGTATGTATGTATGTATGTGTGTGTGTGTGTGTGTGTGTGTGTGTGTATGCATGTATGTATGTATGTATGTATATATATAAGATAAAAGGCATTTTTTACTTCCAGAACTTGACTGTTGCACATAATTGCAGCTTCTACTCATGACACAGTCTGGCAATGGTCTAAAAATAAGCCAGGATGCTGACTGCTTGTTTAGTCTACACACTCTTTGAAGCTCATCTTTCTCTCTCTCACCCCACAGACTACATACGTCATAACAATGTAGATGAGATATGAAAGAAATAAGAACAGAGGTCTACCTAACTTTGGGTGGGAAAATCAGACATGTATTCTGCTTGTTAAGTTGACATAGTTGTTAATCTACGAGTACAAAAAGTTGTCTGTAGATTTTATATTTACCTTATAATACCTATTCAAATGTATGGTATGTTCCGATTTCGTAACATATTTCTGATAAAGTGTGCTTTGTGGGAAAAGAGCAAACACACACACCAACCAAAAGGAAACAGAACTATGACAGAGTGTGTGAAGCTTGTAATAACAACCCACCTGTGCAAAACAACACAAACATCAGAGCCACATGCACAGAAACACTAATTTATGGATCAACACTAACACAGCACATTTGCCTTCAGAGTATCATGACACCATGACAATATTTCACTCAAATGACAGGTAGTTAAAACAAGAGGGAGCTTTAAATGACACGCTTCAGAGGTCTGTGGCTTTAGGAAAGGCCGCAATGGAATATAAATTCACTCCTACATGACAGTCTTGAGATTTCTTTCTCTGTTCTGATGAATCGACAGACTGTAAATCCTGCAGACCACATTACCGCTGCTGTGAAACAATCAACACTGAAACAGTCATTCATTACTGATGATCGGGATATTTAAAATAAAATGATATTAACACCTTCATTTTTACTCTAAATAATACCCTGAAAGTCAAATGGATTCTTTTTTTTTACGAAATGCATGACAAATCAGAAAAGTTACTGTGCACACAAAGTTCTTGTGCAATGTGCATGAAACATCCAGAGAGTTGGGAACAGATTTGTTAGTGCATGAGTGTGTATCAGCATTGACCATGATGAGCTGATCAATGTTTAGTCTGAGCTTGACTTCTGGGTGTGTAACTGTTCAGGCGAGGAAAAAACCCTGCTGTTTAAATGTGGCTGCAGGGCTTCTGCCAGTCTGCAGTTTCCTGTATCAATTCAGACACGTCTGAGAGAATGAAATCCGTTTCTTAGTGTAACATACACAGACATGCCTCATTGCACACATTTAACTTCATTTTTAAGACAAATCTATGGAATGTGTGAGACCAAACCTTCATAATTCATTTTACATTATTTAATTGATAGAGTAAACAGCATTATGTTACAAAGCTAAATTTAAGTCTTAAAGGTCTCCTGAAATGCTTAGGGTGGGTTGCACCAATAAGGATTAATCTAAAATCTAGATTAAATCAAGGTTTATCTAATAACTCTGTTGCACCAAACTTTAAACCTTGTTTAAAAAAATAAACAGGTTTACATTTAAACCATCATCTTGATCCTGGATTTAATTTATATTTAAGATAGATTAACTTTAATCATGTTGCTCCATAACTTTAAACTCAGATTTAAATCTAAATTAGGGATTCATTTTAAATTTACAGGTGAGGAGGTTTAAAGAAAATAAAGTGCACCTACAGTTACAATTATGTGGCTGATTGAACAAAGACAGAAACAGCGGGTGTGTTGTCAGGTCTCAGAGAGGTGTTTATTATAAATAAAAATGAAAATTAAAGCGTACTGAGCCAGCGGATTTTGAGGGTCGTTGCAGCCCATAGTAAACTGGCGTCTGCAATCGAGTCCGGTATGTGAATCCATCACTTGTCTCGGTGCATCTCGCGTTACGACAAAGAAAAGAAGACAGGATCGCGGCCGCGCCTCTCGTTTCTCACGCCCGCTCCACACTTGCTGTTGAACGGTGATCAAACGGACAGGGCGCCACTGTCACGAGCGGAGGTAGTTGCTCCGCGAATCATGCCAGTTATTTTCTCTTATCTCGATTGTTTTGTCATACGCTATACTCCATTAATTTATACTATAAATATATTTCCAATATTTTGAAATCCGTATGCACTGCCTCAAAGTTTTGATTGCTTGCTTGATCAGCTGTTTGATCAGCGGTCTCTCAACATAACGTTACGTTAGCGGTTTATAAAGACGGTGGAACTTTTACAAGTTTATTTCCTTTATCGACAAAAGCAACTTATGTCAGAGACAGAGGATAAGGAATATTAGCATTGTTGCTGTTTAATTACATGACGAATCCATCATGGCGGAGAAAATTATTTGTTGTAGATGGAGGTTTTAAATCGCAGGTTAGAATTCGAATTCCCAATTTGTTAATCTAAGTTTAAAAGTGGTGCAACACAACTCGATTTAAAATAAAACCCAGATCAACAAATCCTTGATTAGCTCTAAACTTTGCTTAATTTAATCCTTGTTGGTGCAACCCACCCTTAGAAACATGCAGCATTACTCTATAGCTGCGTTCGAAAACGCATACTTCCATACTATATAGTAGGCGAAAAACAGTATGCGAGGCGAGTAGTATGTCCGAATTCATAGTATTCGAAAAACAGTAGGCGAGAAGTACCCGGATGACCTACTACTTCCGCCCGAATTCCGTAGCATGCATACGATGGACACTTTACTATCCCATGAGGCCACGGGGGAGGAGGCGACATACAGTGGGTACGGAAAGTATTCAGACCCCCTTAAATTTTTCACTCTTTGTTATATTGCAGCCATTTGCTAAAATCATTCAAGTTAATTTTTTTCCTCATTAATGTACCCACAGCACCCCATATTGACAGAAAAACACAGAATTGTTGACATTTTTGCAGATTTATTAAAAAAGAAAAACTGAAATATCACATGGTCCTAAGTATTCAGACCCTTTGCTGTGACACTCATATATTTAACTCAGGTGCTGTCC
>NW_015505233.1:6491123-6492556 GCF_001515645.1 Sinocyclocheilus grahami | reverse complement strand
ACACATACAGTGGCTACATTTTCACTACTTATACGTTTTAAACAATTTGTCTTTTAAAATAGATACAATGTTCTGTTTCTTTGTCTGTGGCACAGGAAAGTAAGGGTTTCGGTCATGCCGGAAAAAGGTGATTAAACATGGTATTAGTCATGTGGCGTCACGCGGTATCTCCTGTGCTTGCCTGAGGGCGTCATTTAATCCTTTTCCTGTTCTGGACACAATGGCTCCATCCATTGGTGGGTCCCAAGACATGGGGGCTCCATAGGTTGTGAATGAACTCTTTCAGTTCTTGAGACCAAGAAAGCTTTGTCGTCTCCTGATCGAATTAGTTTCGATCTCATGAGTCGATGAGTTTACCATACTGACAGGAAATCAACCGAGAATATGGGATTCATGTGCTGAGTGATTAGCAAACTTAATTGAATGCTGATATCAGGGTCTGTTTGTGTAAGAAATCCCTACAGTATGTTAGACCAGCTTAATGTGTTTATGTAGTATGTTAGACTAGTTTAAGTGTTTATGTAGTTAATAAAACTTTACTTGTATCACACTTGACGTGTTCATTGTTTGCTCATAACCGGAGTCACTAATCATGCAGATTTACGTTACAAGCTTGGTAGAATTGTACAGTAAGAAAGTTATTTCCTTTAACCAGGAAATTAACGTTCTTAGAATTGACAAGACAGTTGACCCTGAGTGGTCAGCTAAATATCTACAGCGGATCTAAAATATGAATAGTTAATTATAACTAGTTATGGTTAATTATTCATATTTCCTGTTGTGAGCTAAATTCGTTACATGACTAATGGTTACTGCTTTGACATTACAGGGACTGCTGAACACGCTCCGCTCCTTATTCAGTGGAGAGTGGCTAATGAAGCCCTTCACTGGAAAGCGTAATGCTGCCATCAAAGGTTTTAAGTAAACTTCAAGTTTATTCATTGATTCATGTCTTTTGTTTGTCCTGTGTATTTTTTATGCAGTTGCTCCAAATGAGCCTCTGTCATGGTGTTCACAGACATGACTTTTTATTCTGAGGTAAAATTTGCTAGCTAAATGGGTGATTGTACTTACCTTATTTGATAAATGATTTACAAGCTGTCGACGAAGGGGTGATCTTTTATTTATTTAGTCATTTAGCAGACGCTTTTATCCAAAGTGACTTACAAATGAGGACAACAGAAGCAATCAACTGTAGTATTAAAACAACTAAAACCCGATCCAAAGCTAAAACTTTATAAATACTACCTATACACATTTTAAAAATAAAGAGCTAAAATAAAAATGACAAATGCATGTATACAACAAAAATTTCATAACACTAAAAACAATTCTAAATAGTAAAGAACAAAAGGTATAAGAGTATAATAACGATTCTAACATAACACTAAACCAAACACCAAAAAAAAAAACTACATGTGTATGTACAACCA
>NW_015505233.1:6478908-6490279 GCF_001515645.1 Sinocyclocheilus grahami | reverse complement strand
GCCTCCAGGTCATCCGGGGTCGGGAAAGCGATCAGCCTCCTCAAAATTCTGATGACTGCCCTGCTGATTCTGTGCACAATGTCATGCACCGTGGACTTTGGGATGTCAAAGCCCAGTGACACCAACCTGTACGATGTTGCGCGGGCCAGCCTGTAGAGAAACACCAGCACCTCAATATCTTTTTCCCAGCCAACAATAAATTACTTTATTTCGTTGCTCCAAATGAGCCTCTGTCATGGTGTTCACAGACATGACTTTTTATTCTGAGGTAAAATTTGCTAGCTAAATGGGTGATTGTACTTACCTTATTTGATAAATGATTTACAAGCTGTCGACGAAGGTGTGATCTTTTATTTATTTAGTCATTTAGCAGACGCTTTTATCCAAAGTGACTTACAAATGAGGACAACAGAAGCAATCAACTGTAGTATTAAAACAACTAAAACCCGATCCAAAGCTAAAACTTTATAAATACTACCTATACACATTTTAAAAATAAAGAGCTAAAATAAAAATGACAAATGCATGTATACAACAAAATTTCATAACACTAAAACAATTTTAAATAGTAAAGAACAAAAGGTATAAGAGTATAATAACGATTCTAACATAACACTAAACCAAACACCAAAAAAAAAAACTACATGTGTATGTACAACCAGACTCTTAAAAATAAAGGTGCTTCACGATGCCATAGAATAATCTTTTTGTCTAAATGGTTCCATAAAGAACCTTTAATATCTGAAGAACCTTTCTGTTTCACAAAAAAGAAAGATGGTGAAAGAAGGTTCTTCAGATTACAAAAAGGTAAGAAAGAGATGGTTCTTTAAAGAACCTTTGACTGAATGGTTCTTTGTGGAACCCAAAATGGTTCTTCTATGGCACCGCTTGAAGCACTTTTAAGAGTGCACACACACACACACACACACACACACACATATATATATACACACACACATTTATATATAAATTCAACATATATATTTAGTTAATATAATATACATTTAGTTTGTTGAAGTATTAAAATAACTTACAATAACTCAAATTAAATACAACTAAAAACTTAACAAAATACCTATACAGACATAATAAATTCAGACATAATTTAACAAAAATTTAAATAAATAAATAATTATACAAATCAAATGACAGTAGTTTATCAGTAATCCTAAAAAAATCTGTGATCTGCGAGCAGCTGACCGAAGCCTCCTCTGAGCTGTTGATCCAATCAACGTTAAAACGCCGATGAAAACGGTAAGAATTGCATGAAACATTGCTGATGTTCACGCAGTAGTGAGGGCTCTTTAAATTTGGGCGCTGTTGTGAAGACGCATGTCACGTGACAACATCAACATGGCGGTCCGAATTCCATTCATACTACTCTCATTCATACTATATAGAACGTACTTTTTTAACGGTCGAGTAGTACGTTCAAATTCAAATGTAGTACATACTAAGCAGTATGCGATTTCGGACGCACCCAGTGTGTTGACGTCATTTCAACTGAAACAGGAAGACAGGGCGGGACATATCAAGCAGCCCCGCCCCTTTTTAAAATAGCCAATAGCTTTCGTTTATATCACAGCTTGGGCTAGAGCAGTTCAGAGCCGGTGAGCTCCGTAAAGACGCATTTGACAGGGTATGCCAGCCACAATCTCATCCATATTGCTATAAAAATATAGCATTCTGTGTAGAATTTAAATAGCTCAGATACATTTTGTGGTCTGCGCCGACTCGCGCATGTGATCCGCTCCGTGCTATCGTGTCTCTGGACCGGAGCAGAGTGTGTGTGGTGGTTAGCGTGCACTATATGCCATTCACTTTACAGAAAATACTAATTCTGTGGACAAGTGACCGATTTCAGCTGCGGCTTCAGCATCTATTTTATAGTGTAGGGGGCGGGCGCTTCGGATTCTAGAGAGCATTTGATTGGAGAGAAAGTTTGATGAGAAGCTGAAATACGATGTGACGTCAAAAAAAATCATTGAGCCTTTAATATAATATGAGCCATCAAGCTTTGAATGCTTATATCTTCTAAATGCGAATTTTGTCACCATTTTGGAGCACACTGCCTTATAGATAACCTTAAGACTAACTTATTGATACTAACACCCAAAAAAACTTTAATTTTGATTTCATGGGGACTTTAAATCCCTGATGTCTCTTACAGTGAGCTTGGAAACGCTGCAATGGGAAATAGAGGTTTTGTGACCTGAGAGCAGAATGATTTATAATGTTCATTTTTTTAACAGAAGAAAGTCATCCCCACAACATGTAGAGGAGTAAATGGCAGAATTTAATTTTTTAAAATCAATTTTAACATAAGCAATCCACTGACACTTAAAGTCGCAATGTAATGAAAGTGGAAACATTTTTTATGTATTGTGATGTACATTCAAGTTAAAGAGATTATTAAGAAAAATAGGGTGTGACTTGATTCAAACCATTGGATGTTGATTGGATGGAGGCTAATCTGAATGTGAGCTTATTATCACTTGTAAATAAAATTAAAAAAAATAACAATTTTGAGTTTAAGTGAACCGTTTCATGCCAACTTTAAGGAATGATTGATTAAGAAATGACGGTACATGTAAACATCTCACATCTTATCATAATACATGCCTTAAGATCTTAGAATAAATGAATTAAGGTCCATTGAGTCTGAAAAGATGTTTAGGCTGCTGTTCAGGGCCAAAAGTTTAATTCCCAGTTAGACTTACAGAAATACACTTTAAAAAACCCACTAAATAATTACTTGGAAGAGCAAACACCATGCCATCCATCTATTTTATCCTATAAAACAGTTTGAAATGTGTTAAATATGGACCTTAAGCAAACTCTGTGGCCTCCAGCAACACGCCTAATAAGAACACACACACACACAGGCAGGTCAAAGCCAGTCTAACTCCTGCTGGGTTAGACATTAAAGACAGAGGATGAGGAGACGAGAAATTAAGTTTGATGTACTCTAACATAACAGTTATGATATCCTGTTATCCGAGTGTCACCATGGTAACAAAAGAACTGCAAAGCAGACATAAAGGCTTCAGTAATCCTCCACAGAAAACTCTCATACATGGACATGGAAGCTCTAACAATTAACAAACATGGATCCCAACAAAACACCATCTGCCCCGACTCTGTTAGCACAACAAAACAACTCAATGAATATCAAGCAAACAAAGAGTTTTTTCTCTCACTTTTGTCTCTTTCTCCCACTGTGTCAAAGTCCCCCGTCATAAATTCCATTTTCCCTGCAGATTCCTTCAGGAAGGATTTGCCACTCCACATCAAATCACACAGATATGATTCACCCCTACAGAGCTCTATTGTATATCAACCTCTGTCCATGTGGAGCACTACTAGAGAAAAACTCAAGGAAATGTTGATTGGCTGCAAAAATAAATCTCTGCTTAAATGAGCTTCAGGCTATGTTCAGCAAGCTTGAAAAGCTTGTAATCCACAGCATTTATTTACGAAGAAGGTCACTGTGGGTGGAGAAGCCCCGTGCTCCAGTGGTGTGGCTATTTGCTAAGCAAATTGCCAGCAATCTGAGCAAATCCTGTCCTCTGATGCAAAGTGAGTCGGACAAGCATGGAGTCAAACAATGCAGTCGCACATGAGAGAGCTCTTCCCCCGTATCACACACACTCATCTAGGAAAAGGCTAGAGGGCCTCGGATTCCTAAAAGCACAGCAGCTCCCAGGGAAGGAAATGCAGTAAAACTGAAGGGAAGTGGAAAGTTTCACTAATTAAAAAGAGCATTCCTTAAATGTTTCCAACCATTTGATCCATGTTTAACTGGGAAATATGAAGCTCTGAACTGAATGACACACTGTGTGCACGAAATGAACTATTGAGCAAACTTCTTGTCTACAGGCACACAGAAGATTTTATCCTTCAGCCCTAGTACAGATGATCAGTACTGTGAAGGACAAAAACAGTATATTTCAAGAATGAGGAGTCGAACTGAATTTATGTTTTCACAAAGGACACAACAATAAGCATCTGTGGCATTGAAAATTATTTCATTTTTTGTAACAACAATAAATTGATTGTTGTAGCAGGGTTATTTTCCATGATTTTTAACAAATTTTACTGGATTTTTAAAAAACATTTTAACCTTCCACAATGTGAGCTGACTGCACCTTTACTCAGTAAGTTTTTGTATACATTTGGCTGGTTATTATTTATCTCCAAAGCAGCATGTTTTACACTTACTGACACCTATCAGAGTGGATGCATTTAATGTGTGTACTAATTGCTGCTGGTCTGCATTGAAGCCGTGTATGGCAGGTAGTTCTTGTTTGGACATTTGGACTCAGTCTGCTGAGTCTCAATAACTAAATGAATGATATAAAGTAGATAGAGAAGTATTATTTTTGACATTTAATCAATTGCATGACAGAGCTGGTCTTGTGATGTCAACATGTCAGCACCCAATCTCCATGTATAATAAAACAGCTTTTTTCTAGAGGACTGATAGGATTATGATTGATCTCACGTGAGTGTAAATCATATTAGCCATATTTCTCAATAGTATGGTTCATTTCTTTATGTGACAACGTTTTTAATATGTTTAAAAAAATACTGACTGCATATTTAAATGACCACAACGAGCCACTTCTAGCTGGTCAAAACTGGAACAATTTATAATCATTAAAATGCCAAGATTTTAAAGAATTTATTAGTTTCCAGGACTGGAAATCACAATTTTAAAATTCCGTGATGTTTCCAGGTTGTCTATGAACGTGTAACGCTGTGCTACACGTTTTACATTGATTAGATGACACGAGCCCTGTGGATTAGGTGGTTATTCTGAAAGCTCGGTGTTTACTAATGCCGAATTGAACGCATTTTTAATCAAATCCGACAAGACTCTGCGCAGTTGTCACTTGCCACGTAAAGCGGAATCCAGCAGGAAAAGCGCAGCCGCCCCATCAGGCGCAGATGTTGAAAACTTAAAGAAGTTATTAAAAATATCTCACCACCGCGACAGAGCTCAGGCAATAAACTTTATAACACGGTGCAAACTACAACAAAGACGTCAATACCACGCTAAACATGTGCGCGTTACAAATTACAAACTTATTTCAAACATAATAGACTTTCAGTGGATTCTCAAGTGTTTGGGAATTTCATGCGCATAATTTATCAACTCACCATCTTCCTGGATCCTTCTGGAAAAAATGAAGTTTAAATTCCGTTTACAGGGCCGCAATACCGGTTAGGTGAAAAACAGACAAAACACCATAAATATTCTCAGTATCATTTTTAAGGACTATAGGCAACTTTTCCACTGCTTTTTCCCAAACGCGAGCCAACCACTCCATGGCCCAGCCCACCGCTGCGGCCTCATTGGTGGAGCCTTTTGTTGCCGGTCTCTAATTGGTTTTTAGACACGTCAATCAAATTCCCTGAGTTTCTCCGTGTGGATGGACACATGCGTTCCAATGTGTGTCACGTGATGTCTGTGAACCGCTCCGGTACACATTCTGCCTCTCTCACATCCAGAGTTCTACATATATTATTAATACAATTACTGGAAAATCGTACAGAGACTGCTATAATATATAGGTGAAATAAACACCTAGATTAAATACAAGATCAAAGCATTTCACACAGTTACTTGTTTTCCTAATTATAAAATGAAAATCACAATCATTTTGAAGTAGGTTGTGATTTATTGTAGTCGATTCCTTTCACAAATGTCCAAAGTTTGGAAAATGATTGCAGTATATTTGCAGCCCTGTACTGCACTCTAGTGGTCACACACAAACTCGCTAAACTCGGTCCTGGAGGGCCAGTGTCCTGCAGAGTTTAGCTCCTGAACCAGATAATCAAGCTCTTATAGACATACTAGAAACTTCCATTCAGGTGTGTTGAGGCAATTTGGAGCTAAACTCTGCAGGACACCGGCCCTCCAGGACCGAGTTTGGACACCCCTGCTCTAAACACATTGGAAACTAAACAGTTAAAATGGGTATGCAATGCAAATGGGTATTGTTTTTTCCCCCAGTGAGAAAACAAAAAAAGGCAAACATATTTTGGGTGTAAAACCTTATATTTATACGTGTACACACACACACAATATATATACACATGCATTTCCCTGCAAGTAATCATTTAAATTGAAATGTGCACCAGCATTACACCGATTTATATTTAAATACACAACGGATTTCCAGTCAACATACTGAAGACAACTGTGAACACAAGCAGTAGTTTGTTACAGTATTGAATTATTGAAACTTATTATATGAAATAAACCATTAAATGTAGCAGGAAAATAAGTTTAAATAATAAAACATGGTTTTGGTATACATAGAAGTACATATGAATTCCCAAAATGAAAAAAAAATAACGGGGAAAAAAACAAGAAAGATAGTTTCAAGGTTAGTGACATTTTGTGTTATTTCCTTCTCTCTCATTCGAGAATAACGAATGGTGTCTGTGAGCTATTTAAATATCATTTAGCTAACCTGCTGAACATGTGTGACACAATTCTAGAGTTCACACAAACCCGCAGTTCTGACTCTCACATTGTGAAAGAACAGGCAAAAAAAAAGCTGAACTGCTCTTTTTAAACCTCACTGAAAAACAAGAGCAACTAAAGCTGAGGTAATTTAGCAGCTGATAGCAGTTAAACTACCCCTTTGTTACCATTACAAAATATTCATGGAATAAATAAATTCCTTAATATTTATATAATACTTTTTTCCACCTGTTGCTATCAGATAATACCGCACATCCTCTTTGTGTCATCCTCAAAATACCCTGAGCTGTTACAAAGGTCAAGCGTTGTACTGTTGTTTTTTTCCTTCCTTCATTTCCTGTAGTAGCATTAGATCATTGATGTGCAGATTCATTTGGCACTGTTTTGTATTGTCTGTTATATATGCTTATGCTGTATGCATCAATGTGCATTTTCTGTTCTGCTTTTCAACTTCTAAAGAATCTATATAAAGTATGACAAAAAGAAGAAGTACGGAGTATAACCAAACACACAAACACAGAGGAACTCTAGTTCAATATAGTCCTCGAAATGAAACAATATATTGTCAAATAAAACTTCCTTTCTATCCCTTATCCCTCCCTGGCACACACGTACGTACACACACACACACACACACACACATTCCTTTCTACAGAGATAAGTCAGTCTCTGACAGAACAAACCCTATTTATGCAGAACACAAAGAGTTTAGTCAAACATCCACAAAAACTCACAAAACAGTGAGTTGCCTACAGCCATTGAACACCAATACACAACATCTGTAAAAGAAAAATCCTTCGTATAACTAAAACAAAAACAAGGTCTGATGGCTTTGAGCTGAAGTTTCCATAGCAAACTGAGTGACATTTAGTTAAGTAGAGTGTGGTTGAGCTGACAGACCATGCTTGGTCATGAAGCAGACAGGGTTTTCGTTATCACAAAACAAATAACTACTAGGAGTAACAAATATGAGCCTATCAGATAAAAACTTGATCTCACAGCTTGAGAGATACTGTGCTGCACAGACTGCCAATGTACAAGGAGAAATATGACTCAAACAGCCACTCCCGAAACACCCAAACACACATAAAAGGCTTCTTTCAGGACGCCCAACTCAACTAAAACAGGAAGTTGAAAGCAAGTTGCATAAACAGATCTCATGATATTTGCATGCCCAAAAAAAGTCACCCTGAAACATGCACCAGACTTGTAGTCATTGTTTTAAGTACCCAAAAATATATAGATAGAACTACTTGAAGGGATAGTTCACCTAAAATGAAAACTCTGTTACCATTTATTCATCCTCATGTCATTCCAAACATGTATGACATTCATTCTTCAGTAAAACACAATAAATAATATATATATATAAATAAAATAAATAAATAAAGTATTTTAAAAGAAATCATTTGGTCCAATGAAATCAATGAAAGTCATGAGATGTTGTTTGGACCCCACTGACTTTCATTTATTTGACAAAAACAGTCATTCTTTCAGGTTTGGAATAACATTGAGGGTGAGTAAATGATGACAGAATTTACATTTTTGGGAAAACTATTCCTTTAAATACAGACACTTCACCAACTGTGCAATATGTGTGCTCACGTTTTAGCAAGTAGTACTAGTTAGTGCTAAACCTAAAGCTCTTTAACAAACCATTAAATAATACTCCCTAAAAACACAACTGTACAATATTGCATATTATCTCTCTGCTTCGATCTGCTCTGTATAGCAGACTGTATCTTCACCAGACTGTATTTCCCATAAGGCTTTGCTCTTAGCGTTAATCAGCTGGCATGGGGCTTGTGTCGAGCCTTATCTCGGATTGGTCCATTTTCTGCTGCAGGTTTATTGTCAAAGTTCCAGTCCACAGGATTAAGAAGCTGCTGGGTTTTCTTATGCGTCCAAATGGGGTTGAGGAAGAAGGTGAGCAGGAAGAGACCTATGAAGAACAGCAGTCTCTGAACCAATGGGATGTGGGTGTTCATCTCCTCCCAATGGTTCCAGATTACCCACCACATGTAGTAGGTCACAACCATACGGCAGTGGAACATGTGAATCATCACCCACTGGTTAGCTTTCCAGAAAAGCGTCTTAGACCAGCCCGCCTTTGAAAAGAAGGAATGTCAGAGATAAACCAAGTTCAAAACAGGGGCTTATTAATTTCAATGTAGCTACACAGAGGGAGAATCTGAATTTCAATTTCAACTGTATACGGACAGATTTTTTAACTCTGATCTCTGAAATCTAAAACAAATAAACCGAACAATTCAAACTGTTGCTCCATCATGACAAGAGTTGATCTGAACTGATAATTTATTGCTAACGCCTGTTATGTTTTCATTAAAAAAAGGAAAAGCAGTGCAGTGGAATGCAGAATCGCATTGTGTGTGAATGGCCCCTAAGGGGTTATTCCCATAGAACTCGTTTGGTTTTTGCATTTAAAAATATGAGACACAGGGCAGTGGACTGAAAAAACTCTTTAAAAAAAAAAAAAGTTGTCCTTAGACCTTTGCTTCTTACCTTAAGGAGCATCCAGGAAATGCAGGTGAAAGGTGTGCTCATCTCCAGCAGCAAAGTCACCATAGGGAGGAAATGACCCAGCCAATTCCACACAACCGCCCCGGCAAACCCTGCGAGGGCGAATAAGTGATGCATGGCCAACGGCAGGTCGAAAGACTGGAATGCCAGGTTGGAAGAATGAAGGGCCACATTTTCAAACAGGAAGAAGCCTGTAGCGGTCAGCACGTTGAACCAGGACCAGTTCTCCTGCCCGAGAATCTTATCAGAGTAGACGGCAGAGTCCTCCATAAGCACACGAAGCCCTGCCACTGTGCTCTGGATGCCAAACACAGCCCTTGTCGCAGCCAAATCCCAGAAGACCTTGAAGCAAAGATAAACATGTTAATGTTAGGAAATGATCTAGACACAAAAATGTCACAATATCATATTAAAGGGACAGTTTATGCAAAAATCTAAATTTGCTGACAGTTTACTTATCTATCCTCAGACCATTCAAGATGTAGATTGGTTTGTTTCTCTTTATCGAAACAGATTTGGATAAATTTGCATTGCTTTTTCACCAATAAACCCTCTGCAGTGAATGGGTGCCGTCAGAATGAGAGTCTAAAAAGCTGATAAAATCATCACAATAATCCACAGGCTAATCAACACAACTCCAGTTCATCAATTAACATCTTGTGAAGTGAAATATGCACAGATCATGCACCATTTACAAGCAAAACAGTCCAAAACTGTTCTAAATAAATATGTCAGTGGATTCTGATGTGAAATAACAACAGGGTAATAGACTTTTTCATTGGATGAAGCATTATTATGGACATCACCTTAAAGATGAATTTTTTTTTACAAACACAGCTTTTTGCTTCACAAGACATTAATTTATAGAGTCGTATGGATTATTGTGATGTTTTTAATCAGCTGTTTGAACTCTCATTCTGACGGCACCCATTCACTTCAGTGGATCCTTTGTTGAGCAAATGATGATATGTTAAATTTCTCCAAATCTGTACTGATGAAGAAACAAACTTATCTTCGTCTTGGATGGCCAGAGAATGAGTGGATTTTCAGCAAATTTTTATCTTTGGGTGAACATTTCCTTTAAAAAAAAAAAAACAGAATCTTTTAAAAATCAACCATATTAATGGGCACCTTTTCTTTGGCTGACAGTGAGCGGTAGGTGTGAAACAGCAGGTTAGATAGGATGTGAGAGAGGAGGAAGATAAAGGTGTAGAAGATGAAGCCCAGGCCGACGATTTTCAGCTGAATGTCCTGGGAGGAGTAGTCCATGCTGAAGTTGTGACCTGAGGACAGTACTAAATTATCTGGCTGGGAGGACATTGCTCAGATCTCCGAACAAATGTCAGACTGCAGTGTCCTTTGGTAATATGCCACAGTCAGTTCCCATGAAACCAATTACCAGTCTAGAACCAGAAAGACACTCATTATATTACACAGACACACCCTCTGGCCCATTTATCTGCATTACTCACTGAGAAAATACTCTGCCCCTACTTTACTACAATTCTGACCTTAAAGAGAAGTACAAATAACTGTAATCTAAATCCCATCATTCATATGCTCAGTCAGATTTATGCTGTCTACTTCTCATTTACTAGTATTATAAATAAATTAATTAATAAATATTATTACAAATCAGTTAAAAGTCTCTGTTTTGTTTTTGTCTGCATTACTCACTGAGAAAATACTCTGCCCCTACTTTACTACAATTCTGACCTTAAAGTACAAATAACTGTAATCTAAATCCCATCATTCATATGCTCAGTCAGATTTATGCTGTCTACTTCTCATTTACTAGTATTATAAATAAATAAATTAATAAATATTATTACAAATCAGTTAAAAGTCTCTGTTTTGTTTTTGTTTTTTTAGTGTCATTGTTCTTACCTCTTGTAGACGAAATAACGGCCACGAAACACATTCCTAATTCCTTTCTGCTTATTAAAGACCTAAACTATTCATTATTGTCTTTTGATGTGAACTCGACAATACATAGCTCACATTCCTTCACCGGGCGCGAACAAGTGCACACTGCACAGTTACAACAAACCCATCGGATACCGACAGATGTTATCGTCATGTGACTTCATCTAATCACATGACCAGCCTAATTCAGAAACGCTACTCTGTCACCCTCTGCTGGCAGTATCCAGAAGCGTCAATAAATAGACTTTATGTTCGAGGATATAGAATGTATAATTGATGTAGGAAGTAAAGGGGATAGCAGTAAATGTACTTTTTAATACTATATTTTATTTTCCATTATGAATTAGACTACCCATAAACATGCCGCGCCTTACCAGCTCGTCATCCCCCCACCTACACACCTCCCAG
>NW_015505233.1:6459099-6478840 GCF_001515645.1 Sinocyclocheilus grahami | reverse complement strand
TTAAAAAAACCCCTAAACTACCCCCCCCCCCCCCCCCCAGAAACATTAATCGATGTTCCAGTGGTAGTCTTACTTACAGAAACGTTTCATTATGATTTCATAATATTGAATATATTAACTTCATTAATTTTTATTTAAATATAACAAATTCAATACATTCAGTATTTTTATGAATTGATCTGAAAACCCAGGTGGAGGACATTTTGTGGAGCTGTATTGCAAAATTAAGTCCATTAAAATGAATGTGTTTTGTTTTGAAGTTTAGTTTAGGCAGATTACAAAAATGTCCTCAGATTAGGGTAAATAGGCACAGTTAGCCACAATTTTGATGTTTTGTCACAAAACTGGTGCTGGACTAATGAAATAAATGCGGGAGAGCTGTTTGGAAAAGTTCAAATCGTGTTGTTAATGTTGTGCATGTTGAGTTAATTCAATCAGTACAATCCAAATAGCTCATTTCCTTCAAAAATTTAATGACTGGATTATTTACAATATATGATCATAGCAATAATCAAGTCATGAAAAGAAACATAAATAATCTAGATGAGCAAAAACAAAAGGAGTCAAATTTATAACACAAATTCATAACACAATTTAAACATTTCATGAATACAAAAAAAATAAACAAAACTGATAAGTTTAACAATAAACAACATTCAAAAAAAGTGATCTGGAAAAGCAGTGAAGCAGGAAAACCCACATTCAGCATCAAAATGGTGCATGCCACCCCAAAAAAACTAAAAACTCAACCAATAAGGAAGAGCAGAAATAGATATATAATTCTGTACAAATAATGAATATTTGGTATTATATTCACCCTTCATATAGATATGATATACAGTATAATAAATGGAAAATATTCTCAGCTAAACAACTACCTTATTCATTTGTTAATTTCACTAAGATTTTATAATCTTTTCACATTCTGAGATCCAGGATTAATCCAGTCCCAAGATGAAGCTTCTCTAGAGTATGAAACCGAAACCGGGGCATCTCAGTCCGCACCGGTACCAAAGGCCCGCTGGCTGGTTTCAAATACTGTGGTCCGTAGGGTTAATCATTTTCATTGAATCATTTCTTTTTGTTAAATACTGACTTATGATTTATTTTGATGGTAAAAAATGTACATATGAATAGAGTAAATGCACATGATGTTCATGAAAGCATATTTAAACAAGATGACCTCCCAGTGCAACCCTGCTGAAGAAAATGTGGCAATCATACAAACAAATCGACATCTGATAACTGATTCCACTGTTCAAAAAGGTGACAGGTGAGCATTTGTTTTTCCAGATTTTTGTTGAGAGGTCAGCTCACCAAAACACTTTCAGACTGTCGTGTTGAAATGATATGATGAAGCATGGGAAAGACTGCGTGTGAAGGTCTGTGAACAGCAGAAGCTGTTCAAACATGTGGCACATAAACATATTTGGCACATAAACACTGCCTGCATTACTGGCATGTTTGCATATTGATAATTGATCAGGTTAATCAGAATGAACAGCTGCCACACTGCAGGACCGCATAATCACAAAAACAATGTCCTCACCATGTAAGCGGAAAAAACTTATCATAAACAAAGCATGATTAAAGTAATCAGTTCATTATCAATAATTCAATTTGCCATAATGAAAAATTAATATCATATAATCAGCTGGTAACACTTACAATAAAGTTTCAATAGTTAACACGAACAAACAATGAATGACTAAATTTTTTTATAAATGCTGCAAAAAATATATTGCTCAGTTAGTTCTGATTAATCAATGCATTAAGTAATATTAACAAATGAGACCTTTTTGTAAAATGTTACCCATCAGTTTAGTGTGTATTTTTTAACAGTCTGACTAGTTTGTAAGGCCAGGAGAGTGTCAGTAATGACCTGTGGATTTCTGTAAACCCTGAGGACCACGACTCGCAAAGCTGTGAACTGTCCAGAACGTGTTCCAAATAATGATTAACAAAATAATCCATCAAAACTTCGGTTGGTGTGAAATGAGAGCTAGAACACTGTATTGTGACTTTAGGTGCAATTTACAGATCAAATGCTGTGTTTTGGCTTGTGTTTTGAAAAAAATACTCCCGAAATTTCCTCTAGCCTGAAACCAGTTTCATCGATTACAAGCCTCTCGTAGATGAAATGCTGTAATTGTGTTTGAACAATGACTTAAGTAAAAAAAAAAAAAATTTTTTAAAAAACCAGAGCACAGGGAAATTAAAAGAAAATATTTGCTTCTAACGACAAGCTCTTCTCAAGGTCATCTCGCAAAGGAAATTGAGAATATAAAGCTCCAAGGAAGTCGAGTGGAAGTGATAAAACTAATCTCCTCTAATCTCTGGCCTCCTCTCTCCTTCTATGACGCAGAAGCAAAAACAGGGCCATCTCTAGAGGGGAAATAGTTTGACTTTTGAAATTAAATGTAACCTTGTATGATAGACAGAGGATGACTGCAATGATATATAGAGGGTAAAATATGGCATTTTTAAATAATATGGTATTTGTGAAAGTTTTTGAGGCTGTCGGAAGTGACACTTCGGTGGCTGTGAGTCACTAAGAGGGAACCATAATGCATTTATGCTTAATATTAACAGAACATCAAACTCTTTTATCTGAAGTGTTAGAGCTGAACCGCGGCATGTTTGAGCTGAAATCTCTCTCAGGAACAGAAAGTGGGTCTCTCAAGTAATATATTCTGAACAAAGCCAACAAATTCAATGATTGTATAACAATCCAAAGCAACATTGGCACTGTCCGCTTTTGGTTTTGATATTCTAATATAATCAACCATCCTGTGTACTGCAGTCACCTGTTTAGACAAACGCCATTAAATAGACTCAAGAACAGTTCTACTTTGATTATACAGTTAAAACATTCTGCACATTCTCACAGATGTGTCTATCTCTAACATCTATCACCCACCGCCAAGTCATCTAGATAATAACGGGAATGCCCGATTTCTCATTTCAGTCAAGACAAAATCATTGATTTTCTTTGTCAAGATACACAGAAAATAATATAGATAAAAAGCAGGTTTTTTGCAAAGAACATGGGCCAGATGCTTGATAACAGCAAATGGAGTGGAAAATGGTTCAATAAAAATAAATACAAACTGATGGATGACTATGAGGCTGAAGGGATGAAACATTCAGAGACATGAAATGATAAATCAATAATCACACAAAACCTTGCAATTCAACTGCAACAATATCTTTTAGAACATTATTTCCCTTGGAAATACATACAAACATACATTTAGAAGAAGAAAGCGCAAAAATGCATTTTTGAACCTTCACATTGTTGAATTTAGGTTTTAAGCAATTGCACCCAAAAACCTACAGTAATTCCTCTAAAATGACATAAACCATAAATATCAAGTATGAAGTAGTGTGACAGCTCTATATTTGATATCAGTAAGTAGGTGAATAATAAAATCTGATCTTCAATCCAGCAATGTAAACCCTCAGGCTGAGAATTAAATTTTCCCGACCAACAACAGGAAAAACCTTTTTTTTTAAAAGGCTGTGACTGTCCGCTCTGGCCAACGGCTTCAGTCTAAAATGTATGATTGAGGTATTTCAGCACTGGCACTTACATAAATGCTCACAGGAGAGTTCATGAGAAAAATACTATGAACTTCACTGGGGAGAGAGACAGAGAGAGAGAACAACAGAAACACAAAGATGAAGAGAGAGAGAGAGAGAGAAATGAAATGTAAGAACGGAAATACAAAGCTACAGAACTTGAACGAATGAAACCAGATGGAACCGGAACTAAAGACTTTTCTTTAGGTTTCTTAATTTAATGAAAACAAATGAATTCTTTAAATCTGAGGCCTCAAAAAAGGTCAATTTTTCAATTTTGAAAGTGCTAAATGGATGTCATAAAGACACTCACAGAGAGATCATCAGATTGGCTGTGATTAAAGCTTATATGTAAAGTTTTGCTTCGTTAGGCAACATCATTGTCACGTGGGTCTACAATTGCGATATGTTGTGCAATTTTGGTGAAGTGTCTCTCCGTAAACAGGGAAAACTTCATATGGAACTGAATATGGCAGTTCTGAAAGGTACAAAACCCTTTTGAGACTTTTGACAGGAATGAAACTCTTGTTTCTGATGAATGTATTTTGAACTGGCTCTGTCACTGAGAGTGATGATGGTGATGGTGTGATAAAGGTGTTCCCTGTGACTCTCAGAGCCGCGTTTGGGCCTCTGGTATATAGATCTCGATGCTGTCAGCCCGCTCCGATGCTGAGTTTTGACGGAATGAAGCTGCGCGTTTGGCCGCCATGAGACGCCGTCGTGCCTCCTGTCTCTGACGGTCAGGGAGATCCAAAGATTTTTCCCTCGTCATACTCTTACGCAATGTCTTCTTTGGTACTGGTGGTGGGAGCTGGAACCATGACAAATAATATACAAACAACATATGAATGTACAAATATTAGGTTCATTTTTTCATTTAAATGTGTGTCAGGTACCTTCAGCAGACTAGAAATACATTGTTTTTAATTTAATTAATAAATTATACACTACCATTACTTTCTCTTTTTTAATTATTTAAATAGCATATATTTTTTTATATATTTTAAAATGTAATTTATCCCTGTGATGGCAAAGGAAAACAGTTTTTTTTTGTAATATTCTTGTGGGAACTGTGAAACCTTTATTTTCAGGATTCTCTGATGAACAGAAAGTTCAAAAGAACAGATATTTTGCAGCATTATAGATGTCTTAACTGTATTCATTTCTTAATAAAATCCTAATGACCCCAAATTTTTGAATGGTAGTGAATATGTAAAAAATATAAATTGATTTTATGAGTACAGTCTGGAGCATCAAATTAGGTTTGATGACAAATACAAAAATCCTCTAACCAATCAGCTCTCACCTTCTTTACAGGACTTTCAATAAGCCTCCAATTGTTGGATTTAATCTTTTGCAACTCATTGAATTTGGAGGTAACATCATCGATGGAGAGCTGCAGCAGGTCCCAGAACCCAGCCAGGTCCTGAGAGGTGGGCCGAGGCATGGCACTGGGGTCCTGCAACACAAACGAGGATTTTAAACACTACACTCTAAAAATGTACATTTATTTAAAAAATATTGTTAAATATAACCATAAATACTATGAAACTGAAAAATTTTAATTGTATTTTATGAAGCATTTAAAATATGTTTTCTGTACATATTGGCCAAATACTTTAGTTAGAAAAATTGGTTAAAAATTGCTAGTGGACAGTGGATAGGCTGCTTGCATGCATGTGTGAACTGTACATTGTTAACTCAAATGATACATAAATAATAAACAAAAGCATTTGGAAAATACATTAATAAAATATTTTAAATGCTGCCATTTCATTTATCAGTTTATTATTTATTTATACGTTTAACTTTATTTTTAACATAGATTTAAAAAGTCTATTAATTTGTCAACCAGTGATTTAGCTATTTACATTTTTAGTCTTGAATTAAATTCAACCATATTTAATTTCTTCATTTTATTTTTAAATGGCACTTCTAATCCTCCACAGGTTGCACATCTTTATAAATGTGGCCAGCTGAAGACTGTACGAGCTTAAAGTCGACAGCTGATGTGTAACCATTTTTATTTGATGCAATAACTATATTTTGATTATTTGTTGTTATTTCATAAATCTGCTTGTGGCCAGATTACCACTGTGAGTGTTTGCCATTGAACAGAGGAGTATTTTATTCATGAAGATTTGGGTTGTTTACTAAAACATCGCTCTATTGTACATGCCACAGTACTTGGTCATTTGCGTTCTCTGCATGCCCGGCTTAGATCAGCTGATGTGCTGCTGTGTATTATATTTAATGAGTGTGACAGCAGAACAAAAGGCCATCAACTACACCACAATTACTCCAGCACAGACAACCCCAATGAAAGTGTGGCAGTGCGTCGGGGGAAGAGCTGCTGTGAGTACAACAAAGCTTAGCACAATAACATAAATAGAACACACATACTCATGCACAAACTGGCAAATGAGGTTGCTTACTAGGTTCTGCTGGCAAAGCCAATAAAATTGCTGGAATTTCTGGGACATCAGGAGCTGTGCGCTTCCTACAGCACTCCGGATCTTGCCTAGGACTAACACGCAAACAAGGAAAGAGAAATTAATATTTAATAACCACGAAGGCAATTAAACTCACACGTTTATACAGTACATATTTAACTGTCTATGCAGTTCATAATGTGTCTGTATACTCATATACCTGTGAATGTGCACACAAACATTTAGATGTTTCTGCTACAAAGCAGTATGTGAAATCATTAAAATGTCCAAATACTCAGTATTAATGTAGGTGAACAATACGGATGATGTACACTACCATTCAAAAGTTAGGGGTCGTAAGATTTTGTTCTTCAAAGAAATTAATTTTATTCAGCAAGGATGGATTAAATTGCTCAAAAGTGACAGTAAAGTCATTTATACTGTTACAAAAGATTTCTATTTGTTTCTGATGATTTCTGATGTTCTTTTGAACTTTCTATTCATCAAAGAATCCTAAAAAAACAACAATAAAACTAAATAGAAAAGTTTTTACAAAATGTTAACAACACAACAGTTTTCAACACTGATTTAAAATTTTTAGCACCAAAAGATTTTTGAGCACCAAATCAGTTAAATGCAATCATAATTGATTTCTTCATTTTATTTTTAAGTGGCACTCCTAATCCTCCACAGGATGCACATCTTTATAAACGTGTACAGCTGAAGACTGTAAGAGCTTAAAGTCGAAAGCTGAAGTGTAATCATTTTTATTTGATCCAATAACTATCTGACTATTTCTTATCATTTGTTGTTATTTCATAAATCTGTACGTGGCCAAATTACCACTGTGAGTGTTTGTCATTAAACAGAGGAGTATTTTATTCATGAGGATTTAGGTTGTTTACTAAAACATCGCTCTATTGTGCATGCCACAGTACTTGGTCATTTGCGTTCTCTGCATGCCTGGCTCAGATCAGCTGATGTGCTGCTGTGTATCATATTTAATGAATGTGACAGCAGAACAAAAGGCCATCAACTACACCACAATTACTCCAGCACAGACAACCCCCATAGAAGTGTGGCAGTGTGCCGGGGGAAGAGCTGCCGTGAGTATAAACATAGCACAATAACATAAATAGAACACACATACTCATGCACAAACTGGCAAATGAGGTTGCTTACTAGGTTCTGCTGGCAAAGCCAATAAAATTGCTGGAATTTCTGGGACATCAGGAGCTGTGCGCTTCCTACAGCACTCCGGATCTTGCCTAGGACTAACACGCAAACAAGGAAAGAGAAATTAATATTTAATAACCACGAAGGCAATTAAACTCACACGTTTATACAGTACATATTTAACTGTCTATGCAGTTCATAATGTGTCTGTATACTCATATACCTGTGAATGTGCACACAAACATTTAGATGTTTCTGCTACAAAGCAGTATGTGAAATCATTAAAATGTCCAAATACTCAGTATTAATGTAGGTGAACAATACGGATGATGTACACTACCATTCAAAAGTTAGGGGTCGTAAGATTTTGTTCTTCAAAGAAATTAATTTTATTCAGCAAGGATGGATTAAATTGCTCAAAAGTGACAGTAAAGTCATTTATAATGTTACAAAAGATTTCTATTTGTTTCTGATGATTTCTGATGTTCTTTTGAACTTTCTATTCATCAAAGAATCCTAAAAAAACAACAATAAAACTAAATAGAAAAGTTTTTACAAAATGTTAACAACACAACAGTTTTCAACACTGATTTAAAATTTTTAGCACCAAAAGATTTTTGAGCACCAAATCAGAATATTAGAATGATTCCTGAAGGATCATGTGACACTGAAGACTGGTAATGGCTACTGAAAATTCAGCTTTGCACCACAGGAATAAATTATGTTGAAAAACTAGTATTTTAAATTGTATTAGCTAATATTTCACAATATTGCTGTTTCTTTCAAAAACATTAAAAAAAATATTTCTGGCCCCAACATTTAAATGATAGTGTACTACATCTGCTGAGATTGTGAAGTGTGGACACTTTGATATCCCATAATATATATCAGCTCTTTTGAAGTTTAAGTGCTGTAGGTACCAAGAAACTTAATAGCCAAGTTAATGGTCTTCACGGTTCTTAAATCAGCTTAACCTGGCTTGTTGGTGTTAGCTGGTCTTGCAGTCTGATTTTATAAGCATCTGAGGTACTTTTCAGCTGGTCAGGACTAGTTGGCCGCCCAGTGAAATACAAGCTGGAAGACCATCTAAGACCAGCAAACCAGCTTTTTCAGCAACATGGTAGATGCACTATGTTATTTGTGACTGTCAAGAAACAAGTTCTCCATCAAATTTAACATATACTCTGAAAGTATGTGAATTTGGTCATAATCATACTCTCATAAACTCCACAACACAAGCAACTGACACTTTCATACATCCATTTCTGTGCATTATCTCCTTCAGTCTGTCGTACAGAGCCTCTGAGCTCTTTGCCATGGAAACCTGACAGATGTTGACAGACGTAATTGCTCACATGGCAGCACTCTCAGCGCGAGCCTCTAATAACCTGGAGCTCTGCGAGCGTTTCACCGTTAAATGTGACACTTCTTTGGATTCATACCTGGCACTTTGAAACCTGGAGCCAAACTCTCCACCAAACAAATATTATAATGTAAAGATTTAACGGCTTGTGAAACCGGAGCTCTGTTAACTCACTTTCCTCTGACAGATCGTTCTCTTCCGCCTCTCCCTCCAGCTCTTTGCACCATCCCTCCATCTTTTTCGTCTCTGTGTGCAGCAATTGCATGAACCAGCTTCCGTCCCTCCTGCATGAGGGCGACGCTCTTCCCGAATCCGTTGGTTGGGGTGGCGTCACTGTAACCGCCACGGTGGCGACGGGTTCCCGCGGCGAGGGCTCCAGCCAGGGCTCGGGGCTGCGCTGGGGACTCGGGGGCTCCGTTGGGGTGCGGTAGTCCTCACGGTAGCTGAAGAGACCCTGGGTGCGGACGGTCCGAACGGCGCCGTACTGCGTAGGGGTGCTGGGCTCGCTGTGACGCTGGAAACCTCCTCCAAACTGAAGACCTTTGTCCTCCATTAAAGGAAAACCCTCCAACTCCAGATCAGCTTGAACGGCGGCCGTGACACTGTTGGACCGCTTAAACCGGCCCTGTCTGTATGAGAGAGAAAGATCTCAAATGAGACCAACAACATTTCACACTCAGCTGGTACTTCAGCAAATCGCACCTCACAAGCCCTTCACACTCAGAGTTAAAACAGAGGTGCCGGGTATTTACCGTCTCTCGTCTTCCACTTGAATCCCAACAGACTGATACTCTCGAGAGCCTTTGCTTTCACACTCAGAATCAGTCGCTGTTTCCACCTGCAATGACAACACAGAGTTTTAACCGATGGTTTCTGACCATGTACATACTTCCGATACTTACATAATTACAAATTATATCATTAGCATTACAATAGCGATTTAGAAATTGTGCAGAATCGTAAATATTTCTTTGTGTTACAGCATAACCTTTTTATTGTTTCAAACTCCTGTTTATTTCAAAATGTACATGTAGTGTCAGACTTTTTCACCCCTCTATAAAATAGAAAGTTTTTTGTTTCAAAATACTAAAACTTATTTTAAAGTTGACATCATTTTCAAGAGAGGGATAAAAGTTCAATGTGATATACCAGGCTGAGTCTAGAGAAGAGAGAGACAAAAAATAAAAAGCACTCACACAGTGTCTAGTCCATAAGTAGCTTAATAAATAATATACAATGTACTATTCAAATATTTCAAAAAGAGGAAGAGAAGCTCATTTTTAATAACTGCATTCATTATGTAATCTGGCCTAATAAACAAGAAGTTTTCATTATAGTTTTAGTGAAAAATTCCTTTCCAAGTACAAAACACAAACTTCCATGCCAAACAGTGACAAACCTCCAATGGCTGATCAAGAGCCACTGAGGAAGGTTGTGGAAGCTCAAGCCTGGAGTTAATAAACCATGAGAGATATGCATAAAGCAAACTTTCGAGAAACTTTGTTGGAATGACTATGTTGTTTAGTCAAGTCAACTGCATCTCTAAACAACTGCAGCATGGACATTTTAAATTTATCCTATAAACTTATGTATTTTAATAAAAAATATATCATGTATAATGATAACACTAAACCTAACCCATATTGAGTCATATTTATGCAGAAATATAGAAAATCCTAAAGGGTTCACAAACTTTCAAGCAGCACTGTATACTATATATACTACATATGTTTGTGTGTGTGATGCCATCGTTGGAATTAATCACTTTTTAAAATATATTAAAATAGAAAACAGTTATTTTTAAATGTAATATCACAATATTACACTTTTACTTTATTTTTACCTTGGTGAGCATATAAGAGACTTTGCACAAAAACATTAAAAAGCCTTGACGACCCTAAACATTTGAATGGTGATAAATTATTTTATTTTAGATGATTAAGCTGTTATTTTTAACAATTATCACTATCAAAAGTATATGTAGCAAAGCAGTTATAATTTATTTCTGAGATGGTAAAAACACTCAGTTAGCTAAAAGACATTCTGTAATAACTCGAATAACTGTTATACTGAACTGAAGGTCATTCAGGTGTATCACAAAAGATGTCTGTCACTTAGAAGAGTCCATCACTTCTAAGAACATCAAACCATCTGAAGAAAGTGTGACTCACACAAGCGCTGAAGAAGGACAGGCTGAGGAAGGGTGACCTCAGAATCAGAGAACAAGATGATTCACATCACAGATCAGACAAATCAGCTGTCCCTGATCTATCAGTCTGACCGCTAGAACATCAAGAAGCCGAAAGGCTGAGCACAGGAATTCTGTTTGAGTGAGCCACACTGTCAGGCATGAAAGAACGAAGGCCAGGGTATGAGGTTTCTTCAGACACAAGTCAGTCCATAAGGATTACAGCTACAGTAGGCTATGGGTTCCTTTATAGATACAAATATATAGTACCTTGGATCGCAGTACTCTAGGGAAACTGTGGTGAAAAATGTGCCACCTCATTCATTCTGTCACATTTTGCCAAATCTCAAAACTGGTGTGGTGAATGGTGGGCAGTTTATAGTGAGCAGGGGTTATCAAGCTAACAAAACAAAAAAGCACAATAAAAGCAGATTGAATGACCTGTGCACTTTATTCCAAGTCTTCTGAAGTCATGTGAGAACTTTGTGTGAGGAACAAAAACTCCAAGAAAGCCATCAAGTGGGCTTCAGACGATCGACTTGGAATCCATGTTACCCTTGTCGATAAAAAAGTAAAGGTGCAATGTAACAGAAGCAGCAACAGCTCATGTCTTTCACACTGTGACGTACATCTGAGTGAAACAGGACTTGGGACTTGGTTTAATTCATCAGTAGTTGACTGAATGGATTCGATCTTTTAAAAAAAGGCAGCGGCTATTTGCACTAAGCGTAAATAGCAATTAGATGCTATGTACAGTACACTAAGTGAAAATAGCATTTTTTAGCAATAGATGCTATTATTTACACTAGTGCAAATAGCAATGGATTCTATTTACACTAAGTGAAAATAGCAGGATTTTCTGCTATTTATACTTATTGCAAATAGTGGCAATTATCCGCACCTCAGTATTGTAGCACATTAAAAAACAGTATGCAATAATAATGTACTGAGTGTAAATTATGATTTCAATTCAAAATATTAAATGTATGCCACCTTTTTGAGACAATAAAACCCTCCCTACACCTTCCTTAACCCTACCCGATACTTTATCACATTTTTTATTATTTTCTTAATTTTTATTGAAAAGAAATGCCTTTCCGATAAAATATGAGATATGATTTATTAAATAGACACTCCGGAAAAATAATTCAATGACATTTTAGAAAATAGATGAGTTTCCGTCTCATGGCAAATATAACCAAAAGTTGCTGTTTTTTGTCACTGATAATTAAGTAATTTTAATTAAAACATATTGTCAACACAGGTATGACAAGAAAATAACACAAGATATTAACTGAACACTAACAACACACACACACACACACACACATATATATATATATATACACACGTATATGTATATATATATATATAAAAATATATATATATTTAATGTATAAAATGTTTAAATGGGTGGTTGACTGTTTTTTTCTAGGCTTGATTGTGTTTGTGGGGTGCAGTCTAACATGTGTTAATGCTTCATTTAAAAAAAATGCATTATTTTTCACATAATTTACCTTTATTCCACACTGCTCTGTCCCTTCTCCTATAAACGTGCTGATCATTTCCTGCTTTTATGAAGCCCCTCCCTCAGTAACGCGATGGGCACGATGGGCTCTGATTGGTTAGCTAATCCAGTGTGTTGTGATTGGCTAAACCGCCTCTAGTGCGCATCTAAACGTCCTGCCCCTGTTGTAAACAATGGCGTCGTCATCAATTTGAGCCCGATTGAGACGCAGAGGATATTAGTGAAGAGGATCGCGCAGAACCTGTGCAAGCACGGCTCTTAATGGTATGTTTTTTGTTTGTTGTTGTCTCATACTTTTAGATACGCTGTTATTTGTAAATGCTACTGCTTCTGTTAGCTTTTAATATATGGTTTTATCCTGATTAAAGCTTTAATACAGTACGGCAACCGCACATGCGTCCATGTATAACGCTTCTCATAGCTATGTGAAAATAAGTGTATAATTGGAACAGTTCATTGTTTGAGCTGAGCTGGTGATCTGAATGAGAGATAAGAGAGAGAGAAAGAAATGCAGAGTGTGTGCAGAGCAGGGGGACGCGAGGAACAGTATTAAGAACCGCTGCTTTAGAACATTGATTTTGAAACTTGTGAATCCATTAGAATCGTTAGAAGATAGAATTGCGACTCATATATGAATAGATTTTTTACGTGCACCTCTAGTTTTCTTCCTCTTCTCTAAAGCAGTGCAGCATGGCCTCGGTCCCTTTGTTGCATGTTCCCGGGGGCGGGGTTTGTGATGTCACAAACCCAGGAAGTAGGCCTAACTCGCTGTAGTCCCTACAAGCCATTTTTGTAGGCATTAAACTGCCAGAATTTTAAAAGGCGATATCTTCGTTTGCATTGAACTGTCAGCGCCGCAACTTTGCAGATATGGTTAATGCTCAAACACCAGCATTACACACTAACTAACGTTAAAAAAGTGAAATCGGAATCAACCACCCCTTTAATTTTGTACTTTTTGGCAAGCAAGAATTAGATACTATTTAAGTAATTTTAGTAATACTTCCTAAAATGCATTAATATGAAAAAGAAATGTAGAAAAAAAAATCAAGTCAATGTACATTTAAGAAAAAAGAAAAAAAAAAGAGATTTACTTTCGATGTGTATCATGAAAAGCACTATACAAATAAATGTGAACTGAAAAAAAGTGAACAGTACATGGGTTTGGATAGACAAGAGGCTGAGTAAATAATGACTGAATTTTCATTTATAGACAAACTATTATTTTACTAAACGTTAACGATAAGTTAAAGCAAAGTGAATTTTGAATATACAGAATGATTTCCAGCCAAGCTGTCCGAACATGGCTCATGAACTACAACCCCTCTGCATCTACCTAACAGGCTGCACCAAGACTTTCCCCTCTGCACTAGCTGAAAAAAAGTTACGATTAATGTGTTATTTCTGAACAAGTCTCATGCGTCATTAATACAAATAGGTAATCATGCTCCAAACTTGCACCATTTGTTGACTAAATGCTGCTGTCAAGTCACTTTACCAAGTTTAACGCCATGGCAGCTACTACAACTTTTTTTAATGGGAAGAAACAGTGTTTTCTAGTGTTTGTCCAGAACTCTATGTGGTAACACATTTGTGGAATATTCCTCCTATTAAGCTGCCAAAAAACACATGTGTGTTTTTTCTTTTATTGTTTTTGTAGCAGATTCCATTTCATCGAAAGATAGAGACTGGCAGATCTTGGCTAGCCAGTGACAGAGACCTGTGCCGTTTGTCACTAATATGCAAGAAAAACAGCTAAATAATTGCAGTCTTGAGGGCAAACATATTTTTTTATAAAAATAATGTTGCAAAATTCTGTTTCGTGGCGGGTAATAAATATTTATGGACTCAATGCACCCCCATTGGCAGTTAATTGTGTTCCCTGTGCATAACCTGTAGGGGGCAGTGTCGACAATGAATGCAGAACAGATGTGCTAAAGGGCTGAGAGAGGCAAACCCATTTAACATTATTAGAACATGATCTCAACACAGATATTCACAAGGCAAAGACAGATAACTGCTGGCAAGAGACAGCAACAGGGAGGACGAAAGAGAGGAGATGGGGAAAGAGGGAGATTAAGGGAAGGAGAGAGAGGGAGAGCCCATTCAGTGAAGCCTGAGATGAATGTTAATTAATGGATTGCAGTATGATGACTCACTGGAAGCTATTTTTAGCATGACATCAAGGACTGGAGGTGTATAGGTTTGTATATACTTCTGTGTTTGGACTCCAAAATAACCTACATTGCTTTGGTTAGGTAAGATTCTGTTTGCTTGAGTGCCTGTGGGTCGGATTTATCACTAGTCAGCACTTTGTTCATGAATATTTTTTTCTCAATAGACAGACAAGAGCTCAAACCGCAGGGAAGTGAAAAGAAAAGGCAGATTTCTATTCAAGCTAGTCAACGTGGAAATTTCCAAACAGAGCTGCAAGAAAACAGTAGGAAAAAAAAAACAATGACTGTTTTCTAACAGGTTTCCCCAAACACTTTGTCCATTTCCCACTGGTCAGTTAAATGGGTAGCCCCGCCCCCAAACCCACGCCATTGGTTGAGCCAGTGTTGCTGTTGACAGACTGAAAGAAATGTAATAAGAGCACCTAGACTTCTCAAAGAAATGAACCTACCAATGGCTTACTTATAGTTGTCTGCATATTAAACATGGAAAAGGTATTTTTAAAGGACTTTTTTTTTTTTTTTTTGGAAAAACATTTATTTATATATATATACGCTTAATCTCGCTCTCTGTTTCTATCAACTGCATTAATCTGCATTAGTCTGCTATCAATGGCCCAAGCCTTCGCTACTAGCTCTAAAATGATGGTTTGGAATTAGCAACAGAGGACGTGGGATGAGATGCATAAGAAATCAATCGTACATGCAAGCGCGTTTTAAGGACAAAAACTTGACGAATGTCTTGAAATACAGTACAACATCTGAACAATGTCTTGAGGTGTGGTAACTGTGGTGTAATCTGAATAATTGACTCCTTATATATACAGTATACCCTAAAGGGAGAGTTCACCCAGAAATAAAGATTTCAATGAAAAATGAAAGTTCCAAATATGTATGAATTTCTGTATGATACTTTGAAAATGTCTTTGAAGTGATTTTTTTGTCCATACAATTGGATTTCAGTGTTGTTTTGGACCCCATTGACAATCATTTTATGGACAAATACAGTTAAAACATTCTTTAAAATATATTTTTTTGTGTGTGTGTGTTCCACTGAAGAAAGAACATCATACAGGTATGGGATGTCATCATGAGAGTGAGTAAATGCTGGCAGAAATGACACTTCTGGATGAACTATTCATTTAAGTGGTGATGCAGGATCTTAGATTAAACTGTTGCACTTCACCTGTATTCCTATTGAGGACCTTGGTGTTTTTAGGTACTCTTCTGCTTTGGACACCAGCACAGCTTTATCACAGGTCATTACTGAGCTATGGCTGTCTGTGGAGGGGTGTCTCTTTCCTGCCATTGCCATGGCAGCTGCTTCCATGGCGATAGTGACGGCCTTAGCGCTGTCCAAACTGTCAGTGGAGTTATAAAGCGCTCGACCCAAACTCAGACTCAACCCATCAGAACCCCAGATGCCTGTGGGACAAGCATAAAGAGAAGCCAGTGTCATTTTAAGGACAAATAAGGATACATTGAGGTTGTGAATAATGCAATGTTCTGAATTAAAGAAATCTGTTATAGGTTAAGCTTAATCGACAGCACTTGAGACACAATGTTGATTACCACAAAAATTTATTTTGACCTGTCCCTCCTTTTCTTTTAAAAATCGATTGCATGTTAACATGATTTTAATACGAAGAAAATTGCTCACTAGCCTTTGCTGTGTAAAGTTACATTCAAATTTATGAATGTACAACTTTGTTGTTATTATAACATAAAGGATAAGAACCTAAAATGACAAACTACAACTTTACAGCTCAGACAATACACACGTTTTAAGAATTAAATGTAAGTGCTTTTATAAAATTATAAAGCATCATATTTCTGCTTTTAAATCCTCCAAAATTTGCCTCACTTGCTTCCACTATAAAAGCCTCACTATAACCTTTTTGTTAAAAGAAAACCAGGGATAAGTGAAACAGTTGTTAATGATGATCAATGTGACACCACAAATGTTGTCGACTTAACTTGTATTGAACCAGGGATGTTCTATCATTGTTTTCATAGTCAGAAGTATGGAAGACACATATTACAGTTTAAAGCAGTGCTGTTATTGTTAACTATTAAATTAATTATAATTAACTGTTAAAATTGTTTTTGTAATTGAAATAAAGCTGAAATAAAATATAAATATTAGATGAAAACTTAAACTTAAAACATGTCGCTTTGGCAGCTAACTGTTATGAATAAGTACTAAAATGAGTAAAACTAAAACTGAAATAAAACTGAATTAAAACTATAAAATATAAAAAAATTAAAATGACAAAAATACATAACAAAAATAACTAAAAACGAAAAAATTAAAACAAAAACATGAAAAAAGTGAATTCAAAATATTAATAAGTACTATAATAGTTTAAATAATAAATATTACTAAAATAACACTGGTTTACATACCCCTTCTGGCCAGCTGTCCCTCATGGTAGGCGTCCTGCGTGGACTCTGTGCTGCTCTGCGCTGTGATGGAGATGAGGGGTTTGGAGGTGGAACGAGGGGGCACGGGTGGAGGGGTCCTCTTATAGGTGGGTGTACTGGGTGTGTAGGTGACTGCTGTTAGATAGAAAGGGAGAGGTTTAGTGTCAAATATCTCCTGTACATCAACATGATGTTGCCAAATATTCAAGACTGGAGAGGGACATGTAGTGGAAACACTTTGCTGCTGATTACTCATTCAAAATGAACAAACATGTCAAAAATTAGCCTGCTGACAGCAAGTTTTATATACAAACTTTCTCTTCATTAATAAAGGAGAAACGCAGTGTGAAATAGTGCTCTGATGTTCTTGTAAACAGACTGTGAAGCCTGCCATGCATTCTGATGAGCAAAAGGTTATCCACAGATCTCTTCCTGCTTTAATCCACACAGCTGAACCAGGCAGATAAATGGATCTTTGATTTGGATGTGTCCTTTAATTTAGTGTACATTTTTCAAAAGTTTGAAGGTCACAATAATCAAAAGTGACAGAAAAGATAATCACTGTATGGGATCTATTATGACATACAGTGAACCAAATGAAAGGACTAACCTTGTTTGCAATGTAGTATAGTTATTTTTGAGTAACATGTTGAAGTACTGAGGTCTAAAAGTAAAAAGTAAAACCTGAAAAAAATCTAAAAATCGAATTTCAGCCTGGAAAGAATAAGAAAGTTTTGAAAAAATAAATGCTATGGCGTGAAAAAGAAAAACGATTTCAGATTCTACACTATTTCTAGGTCACTAATGAAATAAGTAAATTTGTGACATTGATCATGTGACTCTTTAGATACTCTTGGTTCAACTGAATCTTTGCATAATCTCAAATCATACTGGAGAACATCAAGTTTTACAAAAATGTGGCTTGAGTGCTGCTGCCATTAAAGTAAAAGAGGGAAATACAGGTTCTAGGATATTTTGAAATTAATCAGTTTTCAAATGCATAACAGAAGCATAAAAACTAGCGTTCTCAGACTTTAAGACCCCACAGTATGTCTTAAGTTAAACCCTGCTAAACCACATCAGCCAGCTTTAAAACCTCACAGAAAGGTCATGTGAACAACTGAATCAGAAAGACTGATGGAACGAAAGAGAGATAAGGAGAGATTAAAAGAGAAAGAAGGATCGTAACAAACAGAGAGAGTGAGAGAGAGAGAGAGAGAGAGAGAGAGAGAGACAGACTGAAGAGCCAAGAACGATCGAGAGAGGAGGAGAAGGACTGAGCAGAGTGATTCAGCACTGGTACAAAAATAGATGTTATAGCCAAACAAATAATGCAACAGGGACTCATAACTCTCTCTGTGCTGCCTGTTTTATCAAATGAGCTGAGAGTGATGACACTGTGCTTTCATCTTTACGAAGAGAGAAGAAGTGAGGAAGGGGGAAAGAGTTTGTGAGAGTGCATCACAATGACTAAACAAGAGGACATACTAGTGCTTACAAGGCTGCAAAAGAATAGTGTTAAAGTTTATCATGATGCTTTGTTTTATGTTGGCTGCACTCATTTGGCATTTATCCAATGTTCCAATTAGGCCAATAAAGTGCATAGTTAAGTACACAGTCTTGTACCATTGTCTTTTTGTCTAATTTTCAAATTCTTCATTTTTTTCTCTAAATCAAAGTTTGCAACCTTGTAGTTGGTTGTATCGTTTCATTGCTCATAACTTAAAGACTTTAGAAGACTTTAAATTTGAATGGGAAAAACTATTTCTGAAACCAACTAAGGCCGTTGAAAAATATTGCACTCTATTATCTTCATTCTAATCTTTGTCTTACATTTTTGTAAGTTTTGTGTTTTGAAAATAAAAAAATAAACATTACAGTAAGTGGTTTCGGTGAATTAATTGCAGAAGTTTAATAATAAGTGTTAGTTTACAATACTATAAACAGAATATTATGTTAAATCCAGAGCTGTGTCACAGACACTAACAAAAAATACTGAGGAAGAGAAGAAAAGGAGAAGAAACATTGTATTGCTTAGGTTTCCATTGCATCTGTAAAGATCTGTGAGTAAGGAGAGAGGTGAAAGAGTCAAAGAAGTGTGAGAGAGGCGTAGAAGGGTCTGTCAGCACATTTCAATACACTATAGCCAGAAGAGACATTCTGCTAAGAGGTAGTGCTCAGAAATAAAACCAAATACTATGAAACATAGGCATTAATGACCAGTTATGAAGGAACATATGGTATTTTATTATTTTAATGCAGGTACTGGAACATGAGTTAAAGCTATAATTTACCTGGTGGTTGTTGGGAAGGACGGTCCACACTGCCTGAAGAAGGGAGATGAAACTGAATTCCTATAAGCAAACATATGCATAAACGTTTTGAAGCCAGACCACATTCACTCACACACACACACACACACACACACACACACACACACACACACACAGACACAAACATACAACCACACGTCATTCTGAGCTCAGTACACATACACTAAAGCTAAATTTTGCATCATGGGTTTGATTTCAATTAGTCACAAGTTTACAGATACAAAATAGAACACATACACACACACACACACACACACACACACACACACACAGACACAAACATACAACCACACGTCATTCTGAGCTCAGTACACATACACTAAAGCTAAATTTTGCATCATGGGTTTGATTTCAATTAGTCACAAGTTTACAGATACAAAATAGAAATAAGTATAGAAACACCTGATGAAAAGTGATCATCCTTTTAAACAAACTAAAAACATAATTATTCTTCCACTGTGTATTTAAGAGACCACATACCACAGAAAAGAAGAAACCCCCCCCCCCCCCACCAAAACGGAAAACAAAGAAAAGTCACTTC
>NW_015505233.1:6449298-6458970 GCF_001515645.1 Sinocyclocheilus grahami | reverse complement strand
CCACAAAAAAAAAAAACCCCCCCCCCCCCCCCCACTAAAACGGTAAAAAAAGAAAAGTCACTTCAACCTGAACTAAATCACTGACTTTGACATTCAAAAATCTAATGCCAAAACTGCATGCTGCAATCTCTTGAAAACTACACATCAGTTCCGTGCTGCTTCGCAGAACCTTCTGATCACATTGTGCTTCTGTGTAATGTCACACTTGATTATTTGCAAAGACATCTCAAGTGTTACTGCTTGTGGCAATTTGCTCAGCTATAAATTGTATCTACCTGTAGGGGCCTACAACAGGAAATTAATATTATTATAGGAAATTATTATAGCAGATCAAGAAGTATAATGCAGCTTACCAGTACAGAGAAAACAAAAGGAGGCGTACTTGTGTGTGTGAAGAGAAATGAGAAGAGAGAGGCACTGTAGCTTAGAACAAAGTGTTTACAAACACTCCTAGTTCAGAGACCACCATGCAACGGTCTACAATAGTTGAAGTTCTGATGTAAAACAACTTCTTTTATTTAATGAAATTAATAACATTCACTTAAGTTACAGATCATCATGATTGCAGACATTTATGATGATCTCAGAAAAATCAACAATCAGCTGACAGAAGTGAAGATACACAGAGATAAAGAGGCTTATTTTCACATGATTTTTCAGGCTTCAGATCTCTGTGGCTACTATTTGAAATCATTAAGAAAAAAGAAAAGAAAATCACAGTGGCACAACAATATTGAGGCTGGGTGGTTAAACGCCCACATTCATGAGCCAGACAAGGCACACAATGCACAAGCAGCCAATGGAAATGTACAGTACCAGGAAACCCCTCCGCCCAGAGAAACACTGCTTTTACTACACTTAAATGACCCATAAGGCTCTGTCAGGTATTTCCTGCTCACTGAAATGATTGGCAATGACTCAATATAGTGGGCATGGGACCAATGAGAATATTAATGTGTTTATTTATTTTGCTACAGTCAGTTTTGTCCTGCACTTTAAGCACCTGTGAGTCTGTTCTAGATATGCACGTAAAACCCACTTTTATTACTCAAGAAATAGCTCTCCAGCACAGCAGAGGGCAATGTGTGGACAATGCTGTAAAATAAGGCCTGAGAGCTCTGTTATGAATGAAGGAAGACCTGTTAGCAATGGCTAAATCCCAATACGCATGCTAGTCATATAATAAAGTACGTCAGATAAGGATTAGAGACCCTCAATTCACATTAAGTGAAAACAGTATGTCAACAATGCATACAATTTCAAGTGAATGCTCAAAATATACATCAGTCTGTGCTTTTTAGGTCAATAATTTCCACAACCTTTGGAGCTACATGAGAATATCATGGTTGTTGGTTGTAATGGCTCTTTAATGCTGTAATAAGACCATTTTATGACTACACATACAGTAGTAGTGGCATGCGAACTGGGAATTAGCCAAGATTTCCATTCTAACACTAGATATTTACAGATTAAAGATAGGTTGCCAGGTTTCAGTTCTAGGGAAACACATTTAAAGTATTTAAAAGCTTTTAAAACTATCCAATGTTTGCACTGTTCTCAAAACTCACTGTTAAGTGTCTGTCAGTTGGCTGGCTGACTAACAAAAAAAGCAGAGAGCTCTGAAAGCCCAGGTTTTAAATAAACAAGAACACATATCTAATTTTAATTTGATGCATTAGCTACAACCACTTGATAAAAAAATACATTCACTGCTAATAATAATGTAAACCTGCAATGTCAACTACATTAACTACTTAAGAAACTACTTTAGTTTTAGTATGACTCTGTCATACCAATTAGATGTAAACTGTTGATAATAATTAAAATGTCATTAATGTATCTGGTTTCAACATTTTCTCTGATTGTCAGATACAAGGCTATGGCACTGCATTTCTTGATACATACCAAATCATAACTGTTAGAGATAGCCAGAGTGTTTTCTTTAGTACCCTGATATTCGCTAGTATGTATGTACATAAAGTGGATAATAATACATACAGTCTGCTGATTTTACATCAAATAACTTCAGTAACCCAACCGACACAAACGAACTGGCATCTCATTTTAAAGATGGGGAGCTCTCATAGCGGTTTATGAGAGCTGTGCGTGTTACATTAATTTTTGCAGGGGGAAAAAAATCACAGTATACAATAGTCTATACATTTACAATAATATATGGAAATCACTGGGGAATATATTATATGTGGGCATTTAGGATTATATTAACAGTATCTTGTATGTAATTTATAATAGTAAGTGTGGATTTGCAAGATTAGTATGGATTTTTAAGTGTGCATGATCGATCTTGTTTAAAAGGTTACAGTTAACTGTACAAATAGTGGCCAGTCATCCCAATGTGCAAGTTTCCACCACCAGTTTTAATTCCTAAACCATTGTAATTTTGTAGCCAGAAGATCTATATCCCATGTTTCAACAAGCTTCAAAATGGCCCACATGCTCAGTTTATGTTCATGTAACCCCAGCAGACTAACAGTGCTTCAAACCTCTATAACCAAATTCCTTAAATTTAAGTCATCTCAAGAAATATCCATTTAATAGCTGACATATTTCCATATATGAATATACCCAGAAAAATATCACATTCAACATTTTCATCCTATTTCCCAACAGATCTGAATAAGATTTAAGCAAAAAAGGAGAAAAAGAAACAGCAGTCACTTCACAGAGTATCATAACATAGCCGTTGTGTCTTTGAAAATTTCACAGTACAAAATTTTCCTCCACTTTTTACAGTGAGACTTTGGCTCTGAAGACATTGAGTAAAATGGAATAAAGGATTCCATTATTCACACCAGAGAAACAACCATTACATTCAGAGAAAAAAGGTTATCAAAATCCATAAAATGTATCCCAGCGATATGCAGTTGTTTCAGGTAGTCTTTGGCCAACCTCCAGTTCATAGTCTGACTTGTTCCATCTGAAAAAGGATTCTCCCTACCACCCACCCTCAGACAGCATGACCAAGGTACAAATTTCTGGTTGATCCAAGACCAGTTCATACAGTGATTTATTTTACAGTTTACTCGGTAGTTTCTAAAGTTCATTGGAGTTCATTGGATTTCTAAAATACATTTGAGTCTCTCTAAAGCCAGAGAGTGTCCCTAGAGAGGAGTGAAGTTCAAGGTGACTCACCAGTTTTGCAGTGTAAATAGGTGCTGAATGTCTGAAGTACACTAATGCAGTGCCATTGCTGTCATCAGACTGCTTTTAGCTACAACCTCTTTCATAACCTCCTCCATGCCTCAAATGTAACAATCTCTTACCCCCTTTCCCACTCTCTACTTCTCATTCTCTCTTATATAATCACACACACGCACCATGGAGAGACACAAACCTGTAAACATCTTGCTACATAACCTAACAGTCTTGTATTCTGCCTGTAAATATTACATATGATTATCTATTGCACACCCCGTGTAGCTTCATGCACTTTTCGGAGAGCTCAGAGTGACAGTGACATATAGGACATCTCTGAATTGTTTGAGTATTTCTTGTGGTAAATTTCCATACTGGCACTCCGTGACATCGGCTGCCGTCCACGTGCTTTCCGCTGCCACCGTATCCACAGGAAATTCCTACCGGATGGTGAATGAGAAGGGCTGCTTATGGCTGCTGTTCCCTTTGGTGACCCATTATCGCTTGTTTCACTCTTAGATACATCTAAAGCTGACTGGAGCTCCAACAGGGATAAATTGAAGGGGTGCACAGTTGCTGGGTCTATGATAGCAAGTCCAGGTGGGTTCAGCTCCTGTGACATTGGTTCATCTATGCTAGTAACTTCAGGATCGAAGGTATCTGACTCAACTGAGCACAGAACGGCAGAAAAGAGAGTCTCAGACTCCAGGGAAGCTGAGTCCACAGTGTCTGGCTGGATTGGGAAATTTATAATGGGTGCAGAAGAATCTACATTCTGGACATTATCTTCTTCAGAGTAGGACTCTGGAACGTCCATAGCACTACCTACGAATGTTTCCTTTTTTGACCACAAAACAAGAGCCTGAGTGTCTAGTTCGTGTGCAGCTGGCTTTTGACAAGTAGGAAAATTAGGTTCAGGACTTGCTGGGTTTGATATGTCAGATTCTGTTCGGGATTCAGCCTCAGGAGTGGCTGGTTGGAGATAAATGGTGTCCAGTAGTTCTGGAAGGGGTGGTTCTTGTACTGTGGCTTCATAGGAACACTCATAGACAGTTTCTGGGGTGGGAGGGTTCGGCAGGGCTAGATCTACAGCACATGGGCTTTGAGAGCCAGAAACATTGAGCTCAAGAGATTCTAAACTAGGCCATTTTAAGTCTTGAAGATTCATAGAATCTGGGGTCACTGGACTCAGGACAACGGAGTCCATTTCTAGTGATGTGAAGTCCATAGGTTCTTCGTTTGTATGAATCAGCAACAAGGGCTGCATGGATTCTAGAACCGACTGTTCCTGTGTAGTCATGCTACCGTGGTACGGTGTATATGTACCAGGTTGTTCTGGAGATTCTTGAGAGGGACGATCAAGAGATTCTAGGGGTGGAGAGCCAGTATCATCTGGATCCAGTTTAGGCCACTGCAAACTGGCCAGGTTCACTAGTTCTACATTTGTGAAGTCTAAAACAACTGATTCCACATGCTCAGGAGTGGATGACGTCGTAAAGCAATACGGTTCCACCTCTGGCACTGGTTCTGGTGGATCTGGAGGAGTCATGGAGTCTGAATCTAGATCAGGCCAACAAAGCGACGCCACATCAATAGGATCTGGAGGGGTAAGATTTGCAAAAGTAGGATCATCAATGTCTGCTAATTCCGAGTTGGGGTCAGTTTGAAAAAATGGCGAGGAGGCTGAGACCTGCAGGACATTTTTATCTGCGGGTTCTGAGGGAGAAATGGATAAAACATTGGGATCAACCGGGGAGGGGCAGTTAACCGCTGCGTCCGCTGTGTTCTGTCGCACCAGGGTCTTGCTTCCCGCCTGCGTGCTGACAGACACCGGAGGAGCAGCTGTCTGGGTTTCCCTCACCCAGTTCGGTGACCAGGTGCTGTAATGTTGTGTAAAGGTGGAAAAGTTCCTGTTGAAAGCTCTGAGCTCTGTGCACAGATCCTTCCTGAGCTCGGCTAACTCTTTACGCATGGCTGACACATCCTCCCTCCACTGCTGGCTGATGGCCAGGGCCAGATCCGCTGTCTCCTGGACACTTGACTGAACAGGCCGTGGCCGGATGGGCGCATTCGTTTTCAGAGGGGGTAACGAGGGAGTCGTGGTAGGTGAGCTATCACCATAAAGAGTGCTGGATTCATCTCCTCTTCCATGGAGCCCCGCATTCCCACGGGCCATGGAGGTTAAGCCTGGACCCTCGCTGGGTAAATTGTCCTCATTAAGCAAACCAGTGCCTTCCAGAACATCATTTCCCTCTGGAAGAAAAATATAAAAATGCGAGTGTATATAATGTGCCCAGTGGTGAGGCCAGCTGGGGATTTGTGCTGTTTGCAGGCTCCATTTAAAGTTCAACCAAACATGTGTGAGCCAAAATAAGTTTTAGGCCAGATCAGAGTTAAATATTTTTTGTGTGTGAATTATGTTATCACACAGGTCAGATGAAAACATTAACAATGCATTGAAGGAATATAGGGATTTATTATTTATAGGGAAGACGTTCAGAGAAGTATGTACACAATTTAAATCAAAGGGCTTTGTAAAATCGTACAAATTGTTTTGAGTTTTGCTCAGTATGCAACAAACGCAATCTTGGCTCCCTGTGCTTTAGGTGACGGGAGCTAGTTATTTTGAGTTATTGTGATCACACTAGCAAACAGATCCCATTTTGACTCACAGCTTTTTTTCTCTGTTATTACTCTGCCTTCTCACTCCATCCTTTATTTGCATATATTCATCTCTCAAAGCACAAAACAGAGAACTGAAGCCTGAGGACACCTGCAGGGTACAATAACAACGGCATCTCATAGAGCATTATCAGGTCCCTCTGACAGAGCAGGTCTGTGCTTTGTGTCTTGAAAGGAGGCAATTGCGAGCAAAAGCTTTTAGTCTCTTTTTTGTGTGTGTGTGTCTCAGCAAAGCAGGTATGAACCCTATTGAACATGAGCGGTCCACTTTGACCCATCACTGACCAGGTCTTTACTGGGGGAATCATTGTCTTCAACCAGTACCTCGACACACAAACAGCCAAATTCAAACAAAAAATTTGCTCATTACTTTAGCAATAGTTTAACACGTGCCGTTATTATGATCAGTGATTCATTGAAATATTCCTTGCCCAGTCACTGTTGCACAATATATGGGACTTACTATAATGGATTTAGTCATATCAAGCTCAAAATCAAGTGTTTTCAAAGAGACTCCCTTTGTGAGAAAGCCAATATTGCTCGTTATTCTGCAAGCATATTTCAGTGAGAAGGCAGTGCAAAAATGCCAGAGCATATTTACTGTCTACCTTTTTCTGTCTAACTCTGATTTTTGGCCTTAATTCACACGTGTCCAGAGACTGGACTCTGATGCTCTTAATTACATTTATTTAAGTGGCCTGTTTCACCACTGACCCTTAAAGAGTCTGAAAACTCAAAACGCTCAAGCATGGCTTCAGTTGCGGACCCTGTGGGAGAGAGAACTCAAAACTGATACGTTTAAAACCAGATTCACGCTCGAAAGAGAAAGTGAGTGAGAGAGAGAGAGAGAAAGAGAGAGAGACTAGGAGATGTGCAAGAGTGAGAAACAGAAAGCCCACAGAGTGACAATCATCCGACTGAGAAACATTTTGGGATCGCAATACACACCACCTCGTGTCTCCATCATTGCTTTTCACCCCCTCCCTGTCTGTTAGCCAAGAGTCAACTGAGGCAGAAAATAGGACAAGGTAGAGATCCAAATTGAAAATCTTGAGAGACAAAACACACAGTGGAAGAATAAAAAGGTCATATCTTAATTTGGACACAATATTTAAAAAATAAATATTTTTCACTAATTTTCACCATTTTATTGTTTGCCACAAAATTTGGGGATTGAATTCAATAGGGTTCATATTCTTATGCTCTGAGGCACACCAGCACTTACCTGGGTTATGAAGCCGTACACAAATCAATCACTCGTCTGTAAGCAGTTCACATGCATGCAAGCATGCCATGCTACATGTAATACAATGCATTCATTCAAAAATAATCATCTTGATGAACAGCTTTGCCTCTGATCTGAAATTAATTTACAGATCCTTGACTCTTTAACGCTTTCAGAGTATTCAGCATTTACGCTCTCAACAATTAAGTCATGCAAATCTTAATCACTAAACTAAGCGTTCTGACATTTTGTTATTTAAATTGCATATTCATCATTTTAAAGTTCACAAAACTGACTCAGTTATGCACTAAAGCCTTTAAGATTAGAATCAGACTATGCATATCCTATGAGGATCTCGTAGTCTGAAATTAATATTTGCACCAAAAGAGAGTAAAAGTTGGCTTTGACAAGGAAGTAAAATGTAATTAATTGCCAGTTGGCTATTAACGTCAATAGGATGTTTTTTTTCACCACCTCCCAGCCAAGAGACATATTGAATAATTCAAACTTCCAGAAAACTGTTTCAAGGCCGGTAGGAAATATTTATTCACTAATTTATTTGGCATGGACAGCTGTGCTTAATTTAGGCTTGGAGGCAAACCTAAGTCAGTTTTAATGAAAACAGTAAGCAAGTTCTCTGGAATCCTTCTACAACTTCTACAGTACTTTGAGACAAACACAAGCCGAGACCAGAGACAGGTGTGCATGGTTATTCACAAAGAAAGCCCACTTACCTGTGGTGGACCTGACGGTGGAGGTGACAGTGGATGATGTCATGGAGGGGACACAGTCATCGTCCTGTGAGAATCCGGCCTGGATGGCTCGTAGGTAACTGTGGCTGCGGGTTCTAAAGCAGCCCGGCAGGTCCAAAGCATCCATGGCCTGAGACTCTACCTCGCTGAACACGGATTCACACACCGACTCAAACTGGCCATTAACCTCGGTCTCGCTCACCTGCAGAACCAGAAAAACCAAGACAATATATCTCAGCATGTTTCTTCTAACCATCCTCCTTTCTTTTTTCCTCACTCTGCTTTCTTCTATTTTCTCGGGTTTATTTGCTGTTAGGCCTATATTTCTCCCTCGGTCCCAGTGTGCAGTCTAATCTTATCTACACAGGACTGTACGCGATATGGTCACGGCAGAATCTCTGCGGATCAAACACCAAGTCTTCCTGCACAAGTCTGAGGTAATGAAATGCTTTCATCGAATCCTTCCCATTCCTTAGCAATACCTTCTTAAATCGCTTCAAAAAATGTGATGAGCATCTCTGTGATAAAGCAATATCTGTCTAGTCAAGCTGAACTTGTCTGATAGGATTCTTACGACCCATCAAATTCCCATTTAGCAATCTCTAAAATCCGAGATAGCCATCGCGTTCCATTGAGAGGGAATTATCCTCTAATGACCACAGCAAGCCACTGATGACACTTAGAAAGCGAGAAGGGGTGTGTGTGCCTTATTACTTCACTTTAAGAGAGAGATTTAGATGTTAGAGGCTGATAAATCTGACAATTTAAAAACAGAAAAACACAACAACGACATTGTATATAAATGGCAAAACGGGCCTTAAATCCTCAGTATGTGTTGTGGTTTTCAGCACTATGATGGGTGTAATAAAACCCTGGATTACCTTGAGCTTTGTGAAGACGGGCAGATGTGAATCTCACCTGGCTGACCTGGCTGACGCAGCTGGCCTGGCTCAGGGTGCTGACCGCTCTCATGTAGCTCTGGTTCCTGGAGCGGAACTTCGGTGAGCTGTAGTTGGGAGATGGTTCCAGTGTGATGCTGGGATGGATTTCTCTAGAGGTATGAAGATGGTAGCTTTGACTATGCAGTGAAGACAACAATGAAGTGAAGGAAAGGTAGTAAGAGAGAAGAAAGATATATATATATATTATCTATGTATCTATACATGGAAGTCAGTTTCCACCACTGAATTTTTTTTTTTTTTTTTAAAGGTAATTGCTATTATTTATCACAATTCTGACTTTTTTCACAATTGCGAGTTTACATCTCGTAATTCTGACTTTTTGACACCTTTCCTGTCAGTTGCAATTGTGTGTTATAAAGTCAGAATTGCGTGATATAAACTCTGTATTTTATTTCTTAGAATTCTGAGTTTATATTACGCAATTCTGAGAAAAAAGTCAGAATTTCTATCTAAAAAAGTGACATGACATGTGGCCAAGTATGGTGACCCATACTCGGAATTAGCTCTGCATTTATCCCATCCAAAGTGCACACACACAGCAGTGAACACACACACACCATGAACACACCCCCGGAGCAGTGGGCAGCCTTTTTTTTTTTTGCTGCGGTGCCCGGGGAGCAGTTGGGGGTTCGGTGCCTTGCTCAGTCGTGGTATTGAAGGTGGAAGAGAGCGCTGTACATTCACTCCCCCCACCTACAATCCCTGCCGGTATGAGACTCGAACCCACAACCATTGGTTTACGAGACCAACGCTCTAACCATTAGGCCACGACTTCCCCTATCTATCTATCTATCTATCTATCTATCTATCTATCTATCTATCTATCTATCTATCTATCTATCTATCTATCTATCTATCTATCTATCTATCTATCTATCTATCTATCTATCTATCT
>NW_015505233.1:6428161-6449288 GCF_001515645.1 Sinocyclocheilus grahami | reverse complement strand
TTTGTCTGTCTGTCTGTCTGTCTGTCTGTCTATCGATCTATCATTCTATCTATCTATCTATCTATCTATCTATCTATCTATCTATCTATCTATCTATCTATCTATCTATCTATCTATCTATCTATCTATCTATTCTATCTATCTATCTATCTATCTATCTATCTATCTATCTGATCTATCTAACTGAACACCATATTCATTTCCTTCACAGCCCTACTCTCTTTCTTTTTCTCTAGATTTATCAATGCAACCTAAAAATGGCATTTCGATTGGCTGTGCTGAAGCATCCAATCAATGCTGGAAAATGAAGCACAATTCAAATTAGAGGCTACTTAACGAGCCACTGTGCTTGTGCATTCAATACATCCTAGAAATACAACACAGGACTCCACAAAAAAGAAAGAGAGAGGAAGGAGGCAAAGTAACAGAGAAAGAAAAATAATAATGCAATTTTACAAAAGTCATTCTTCCAAATTATCCTTGAAGAGCTATTCGAATCTGAAAATTGTAACAAGGGGAGTGACTAGGAGATTATGAGAAGATTAGATGTATTTTACTTTCTATTCATGAAACAAAGTCTAAATGTGTATGTCTGCTCATATTCACCTTAAATCTGCAGTGATATTGGTGAGGTATTTGACCATGTCCCGGCTTGACTTGTCCAAACGGTATGAGCTGTGAACAGATATGAGATAATTTTTTAAGATCAAAAGAATGATTGGAAGACCTTAATTTGTAAACGCATGAGTTAAATAACATCTGTAATGATGCTCTAAGCCAGTTCTACTTTGATAAGTTCTACTTTCACTTATCAAATGAAACTAAAAATAAACTGTCTCTAAGCTCTTCTTCTGCTATATAAATAAATTCCTCTATAAAATAAATGAATAATAAAGCATGTTACACAATGTATGCAACTGACGGTTGATCCAAAAAGGTGAATAATTTATATCTAATAATAATATCACATAATATAAATTTAACAAATTTGAAAAGCTTTATACATTAAAAACATATTCTCAATATTATTATGCATTTAACAGCATCTTTTAATGCAGGTTCATTAATTGCATTTACATTTACATTTAGTCATTTTGCAGACTCATATTCCCTCTAGGAATATAATCACACTTTCTCCCACTCTCTCTCAACACCAGCCTCTTGAGATCTGCAGAAATGTGCACACAAACACATTCCTGAACGCTTAGTGTAGATTGTGGTGACATTTCTGCTGTGAGATTCTGCTGGGCAAGTAAGAAACAGACCACCCAAGCACAGCTCAAAGAATTACCATTCAGCTATCGTTTCTATAGTTGCAGAAGAGCGAACAGACAAAAACCAAGACTCATTCTAATCTGAGATCTTAGGAAGAAAACATGATTGGAGTGTTTGCTGATGAAATGCAGAGCGTGACGAGACTCTTCAGGACGCAGGGACAGATTTGATGCTGCTGTTTGTGATTCTTGAGCTCTGAGCTCTAAAAATCAATACAGTCAATGTGTCTCCCTCGGTTTGCACGGTGTGCGTCCTTCTCTGCTGCCGCGGGGAAGATTTCTAAGGCTCTGCCTCATGCTGTAACTACAACACATTCTGAACCTGCAGAGGGCAGATGTTCAGCATGTGTAAGCTCATCACTGCAGGGAGCTTCATTAGAGCTGTATCATGTATTAAGTTATTTTGAATCTTTTCAAAATAGAGAAGGAAAACGTGGGGCTTTTGGTGCATTAATTTGCCAACACAAAGAACACAAAGGGGGCAATTAAATGAACTTTTCTCAATATTCCCAGCAGGTTAAAAATCTAAGCACATTACAAATATACTAAGAGATCACAAAGAACTCTAAAGCAGTTATGAGTGGGTTGCACTCATGTCCTGGTGCCATTAAAATGTGTGGGTGGTCCACACTACTGCACTCTGCGGTGCTGTACTGAACTGATGATCTTTAATAACCCTGATTGGTGATGAGCCCCTCTGAAGGTCAGCATATCTCTTCATTCTGTGCAGCTGCTTTTGGCTGTGTCGTCAGCACCCTCTTGCAGTCTTCCTACTGTATATTCTCAGACCATTTCCATCAGCGGGCCTGGGCCATGGCATGCAGAGATAAATGAGGCTGTCTTGAGTGATCAGCTTGCATGCACTCTAAAAGCTTACCATGCTTTGATATGTTGTCACTGCGTCACAACGCCCCCTCTGCCCTGCCAAGTCCGCACTGTTCCATCAGAATGTACTGCTGTTCTCTCCTTAGCAGAAAATGTAACATCGCTCATGTTTTCGCTCTGTTCCAAAGGTAAGGCTACATTTTTACGACTGCGTAACGCAGAATTTTAAAATGGCAAAGGTTTTTTCAAAAACATGTTGAAAATGGCTGTGCTGCTTAATATTTTTGTGGAAACCGTGATAGATTTATTTCCCTTTGTTTGATTTTTTTGTAAGAATTTTAAAAGTCAGTGTCATTTTGGATTACTGTTTCTTTGCTGAGTAAAAGCATGAATTTCTCTTTTATATATACAGTGCTGCTTGAAAGTTTGTGAACCCTTTATAATTGTCTATATTTCGTCATAAATATGGCCCAAAACATAATTAGATTTTCACACAAATCCTGAAAGTAGACAAAGAGAATCCAATCAAACAAAGGAGACAAAAATATATACTTCGTCATTTATTTATTGAGAAAAATGATCTGGTGTTAAATAATTGTGAGTGGCAAAAGTATGTGAATCTTTGCTTTCCGTATGTGACCCCCTTTTGCAGCAATAACTGCAAGTAATGTTTCTTGTAACTGCTGATCAGTCCTGCACAATGGCTTGTAGGAATTTTAGCCCATTCCTCAGTACAGAACCACTTCAACTCTGTGATGTTGGTGGGTTTCCTCCTATGAACTGCTTGCTTCAGGTCCTTCCACAAAATTTCAATTGGATTAAGGTCCGGAATTTGACTCAGTCATTCCAAAACATTAACTTTGTTCTTCTTTAACCATTCTTTGGTAGAACGTGTGCTTGGGGTCGTTGTCTTGCTGCATGACACACTTTCTCTTGAGATTCAGTTCTCGGACAGATGCCCTGACATTTTTCTTCAGAATTAGCTGGTATAATTCAGAATTCATTGTTCCATCAATGATGGCAAGCCGTCCTGGACCAGATGCAGCAAAACAGGGCCAAACAATGATACTACCACCACCATGTTTCACAGATGGGATAAGGTTCTTATGCTGGAAATGCAGTGTTTTCTTTCTCCAAACATAACACTGCTCATTTAAACCAAAATGTTCTATTTTGGTCTCATCCATCCACAAAACATTTCTCCAGTATTCCTCTGGCTTGTCCACATGATCTTTAGCAAACTGCAGATGAGCAGCAATGTTCTTTTTGGAGAGCAGTGGCTTTCTTCTTGCAACTCTGCCATGGACACCATGGTTGTTCAGTGTTCTCCTGATGATGGACTCATAAACATTAACATTAGCTAAGCCAATGTCAGAAAGGTCTTTAGTTGCTTAGAAGTTAGCCTGCAGTCCTTCTTCTTCTTATATCTTTCCGGCAGTGTAGACGCAACTGGACGTATTACTGCCCTCCACAGGTCAAAGTTTGAACTAAATTCTTATATACAGTCCCCATGTTTCACAGATGGGATAAGGTTCTTATGCTGGAAATGCAGTGTTTTCTTTCTCCAAACATAACACTGCTCATTTAAACCAAAATGTTCTATTTTGGTCTCATCCATCCACAAAACATTTCTCCAGTATTCCTCTGGCTTGTCCACATGATCTTTAGCAAACTGCAGATGAGCAGCAATGTTCTTTTTGGAGAGCAGTGGCTTTCTTCTTGCAACTCTGCCATGGACACCATGGTTGTTCAGTGTTCTCCTGATGATGGACTCATAAACATTAACATTAGCTAAGCCAATGTCAGAAAGGTCTTTAGTTGCTTAGAAGTTAGCCTGCAGTCCTTCTTCTTCTTATATCTTTCCGGCAGTGTAGACGCAACTGGACGTATTACTGCCCTCCACAGGTCAAAGTTTGAACTAAATTCTTATATACAGTCCTGTATTATGCAAGAACTGAAGAACTGGCTCAGAGATCAGTTTATGCTTATCACTGTGTCCAAACAAAGAAGTAACAGAAAACAATTTAACTCCAAGTTCTGCCAATTTATCAAAAAGTGATTTTCTTTCTGCATTATACTTCCTACATTCCAAGAAAACATGCCCTACTGTTTCCATATTCCCACATTCACATAATCCAGAAGTATGCTTTCCTACAATATGCAGAATGTAATTTAACCCACAGTGCCCCAACCTCAATCTACACAGTTTAACTGAGTCCCTACGGGATGGACAAGTACAAAAGCCTGCAGTCCTTTGAAACCTAGTGGACTTTTACACGTTTTGCTTTTAGAGTGTTCTTTGTTGGTGGTTGGTTAACATGCAATCACCGCGAACCGATAAAGCAGATCGGATCATCAATCAATCAGGACATGGCACATTTACACTTGGCAACATCAGCTGACTTCTCTATCTGGATAACCGATCGGATCTGTCTTTCCCGCGCAATATTTAAATAAGTCTGCAGAGAATTGGAGATAGTCCTCACTGCAGAACACAAGATCCAGGGGGCGAGGTTGGAGTTTGATACCGCGGCTCCCCCTCACGTCACTACTGCGCAGACTCTGGCTCCAAACAAATCTCTACTGCGCAGACTCTGGCTCCAAATGACATCATTTACTCAAGATGGCATGTATTTTTACAGTCAAAAATATGATGCAGACACGATGGCTGGATTGCGTTTACATTACACTGAGATCCGATCATAATGCGTCCTCGACTACCTCTGGACCACGACACGCTGATCGGATAACATTCCGATCAGAAGCGCGTTTACACTTGTCTTTTCAATGTGAATGTGGACAACATCCGGATACAGGTCACATGTTAATGCCAAATGTAAACGCAGCCTTGGATAGATCCCTGTTCTTTAAATAAAACAGGGCACACACCTGACAGTCATCTCACTGATTAAAAACACCTCTGAACAAATGGACTCTAATTTCACCTTCAAATTAACAGCTAATCCTAGAGATTCACATACTTTTGCCGCTCACAGATAAATAAATAAATGACAAAGTACATATTTTCATCTCGTTTGTTTGATTGGGTTGTCTTTGTCAACTTTCAGGACTTGCATGAATATCTGATGATTTTTTGGGCTATGTTTATGCAGAAATATAGACAATTCTAAAGGGTTCACAAACTTTCAAGCAGCACTCTCTCTCTCTCTATAAATATATATAGAGCATAAAATAAAAGCACACAAGGTTTGGCAGCACAACAGAGCCATTGTGTTTTCATCATGTCAGTAATCTTCAAACAGTAAGGGCAAGCATAAATGTTTAAGCATTCATCACACAAGATGGAAGAGCCACAAGAGCATATTTAGGCAGATTACTGGCCTACAACATCATCCTGCACATGTTGTTTGGAGATGATCAGATGGCCTGTTTGAATCTTAAGCTTGTCTTCTCAAGTCTGATTTTCATAACAGAAGGCAATGGTGGGTGACCCATTTTCTCTAGATTCAATAGCTCGGTTTAGATAGACAAAAAGTGTCAGAACATGGCCCAGCATTTAGTTTGGATTGTGTGCAGAACCATCTCAAGAGTGACTGCTGGGACATGGACAACAGGGAGAAGTGAGCAAGAAATACTAGCTCTGAAAAAACTGATTAAACCAATCTTTATATTTGAAACCCTAAAATGACATTTGGAAGTGTAAAATAACAATAGAAAAAATAAATCAAATAAAATAATAGAAATTTAAATGCTGTTTATATGGCTATTGTTTCATTTACTCTAATATAGTAATTTACTGTCTTCTATAAACACAATGAAGCTTGCATGGTGCAGGGTACTGAAGCAAGAACTGTATGACAGGCAACCGAGCCAATTTATTTTGTCTTTCAAAAGTAGTTCCTACTGCTCTTAAAAGTCATTGGCTTTCATCTGTGCATGACAAAGCTGTACAGATAAACATACTGTATATTTTCCTTGGTAGAGATGCATTTCAACATGTTTTTATCAACACTTTTTGTAATGTGGTTAGATCTTTAACTCCTAAAGATATTCAATGACGTGTTGCTCCCTTTCTTAAAGTAACAGCACAAACAAAAAAAATAGCTTTCTGGAGAATGCATGAGGTCTACTTTTCTACTTTTTAAAAAAAGTGAATTTCACCCTCAGGCCATAATAATGATTCCTCCAGTGGAAAAAGTCCCCTGTTGTCCTCTCATCAAAATCCACAGACATATTTGTATAGAACTGTTTTGGACTGTTTTCAGTTATTATGGTGCTTGATCTGTGCATATTTCTATTCTGATTCAGACGAAACATCCTTTTCACTGGAGAAAGCAATATCATAGATAGAGGATTTGTATTGTAGGCGGAAACAATTATTTGATTTTCGTCTTGATTGATTTATTAAATTGTTATCAATTGATGATTTACAAGATTATTTTGATGTTTTTATGAGCTGTTCGGACTCTCATTTTGACGGCACCCATTCACTGCAGAGGATCCATTGGTGAGCAAGTGATGTAATGCTAAATGTCTCCAATATATTTCAATGAAGAAACAAACTTTTCTACATCTTGGATGGCCTGAGGGTGAGTACATTTTGAGCAAATTTTCAATTTTTGGGAACATTATTTCTTTAAAGGGCCTATGAACTTCTCAAAAGCAGCCAAGGCTAATTCTTACCTGAATGCTATGCTAACTTACACTGTAGCTAGACATAATGGGACACAACTTCTTGTGGAATCCCTGCCGCCTTACAATCTTAATACTGTATAAATATACCTTTTCATAATAAGCAGTGAATGCACTGTTCCATGCACCTACTCGGGGGAAGAGCTCATTTGATGTGCTACACTCTCTTTCATTAGATGTACTTTGAGAGAGGCAGTCTTGCCAAATTTATAACATCATGTTTTAGAGCTTTGCATAATGGTGTACATCCCCTGTAATACAGAGCAGAAAATAATCCTCACGTCTGGGAGAGAACAAAGGCACCAGGTGGTATTGTGCGAGAGAGCGGGTGCAGTGTAACAGGAATATCCCAAAATTCAATGCTGGCTCAAGATGGAACAATATCTGGAATGTTTACAAAGACTGGGAGAAAATATACAAAAGTTTCACTTCTAAGTTGGCTTGAAATCTTTAAAAGTGAAACAAAATGAATGCAACTTCTTATTACTGAATGTGGCATATTTAGGATTCGGCATTCAATATTCAATGCATGACATGACCAGCAGACTGTAGAAGGCTCTTGCCTTAGTCATAGATGCCTGACTCACAGTCACTTTCTATAACAGACAGCATTGCTTTTTGATATGAAGACACAGATGCAGTAAGTTCAGTTGCAGCAGGAGTCAGTGTGTACTGAATCACTTTCAGCAGCTCGTCTGTAAGATTATAAGTGTGTTTGTCATCTTAATTACTTCAAATTTTTCACTCAAATTTACCGGTACTGCTAAACGGCAGTTTCAAACGGTAAACCAGGGCGTCCCGTTTTCATAGCAGGAGAGTCTATAATGCACAATCTGTGATGTGACTGCAGATGTTTCATGATGGCTCGTAATGAGATCAAAAATGCATTTGCATATTCAACAAAAAGGATCCCACATGTCGCAGAATGTGGGCCTCTGTGATTGTGGATAAATAACCGGTTAATGATTGCATGCCTGTTTTCTACTTTTTGACTTGTGCATTAATCATTCAAACCTCTGATTAGAAGGGGCTCCTAATGACATTCACTGGCTAATCAAAAATCCTACCTCTGGTCTGAAAGTTGTCTTTGCAGCACGGATTTGATGAGAGCGTTGGGTCGCACGCTTTTCTGTGGGGAGTTTTTAGGGCTGCCATCGGAGTCTCCGCTGTCCTGATCACCCATGGCTTTAACATAACTGCTGCTCCGCATCCTTCTGCATGGGATCTCCTCATCTATCCCTCCCCATTCATCCTGAGGGACCTGTATGTACATACATTCTGATTTCATATAATGGATATATATTTATTAAAGCACAGACACACCTTCCACACATGCATATATATACACTGTCACAAAATATGTTGAAAGGAGGGATTAGAAAGATAGAACTGACTCTTCGCAAAGACCCACTCCCCTTCGTTACTGTTGCTATATGTTAACATGAGAAGGTTTCTTGTTTCAACTGTGGAAAGATGCCAATACACACCATTTTTCAAGTTCAAGTCCACCGACATTAATCTACTCTCCTGTCTGGTTTGTTTGTCAGACAAAAATGGCAGATTCGGCGTTATGATTGGTCACATGGCCTGTCAATCAAAATCCATTCAAATTGTTAGCATGCTGATGTCCTTACCCAGTTTAATGTATGACAGCTTTTCTTGTTTGCAGTTTTCATGACTATGAAATAGTTTGTTGTACTATTACCTTTTTAAAGCATAAAAGCACACAAATCAAATTTTTTTGTTTTGCTTCTGTAACTATTATAGACGAACTGTAATACCGCACATAAACAACCTCATTCCATGTTCGTATCTTTTACACAAACTGAAGTGTTGACTGCATTTGTCAAGTTTAATCATTCAACCCTGTTACCAAAAAAAACATCAAACAAACATATAATATATTTACTAAATGAAAATACATATATCAATAAATATAAAACATAATTTGTTCCGAGTGGCCACTAGAAGCTAAATTGTAAGCCATTTACTCATGTGGGCTATTATTTATTTATGTATTTATTTATGAATGTAATGTTTATTACCCACTGAGGTTGGCAAACACTTGGGCATGTTCAGTTGCATTTTTTCCTGATAACGGCAAAAATAACTTAAATTACTTTGTCATTTTTGGTCGTACTGATAAGAGTAAAATACCATTAGGAACTATAAAGGTCTACTTTTAAATTGCAGTTGGACATCCCACAACAGGAATGTAAGAATAGAAAATTCTTATTTGAAAACGTACATAAAATAAATGCCAAGTTAGGTCAAGTAAAAAAAAAAAAAAAAAAAGGCGGCCTAATTTTGTACCGATTTCATGGAAAGTGCTAGAAGAGTAAGTTTAGGATCTGACTGAGTGAAAAAGAAAGCTTTTCTTTAAATGAAAAGGGAGTAGCTTAAAAAACTTCCCTAGTAGGTATGTCTGTTTACTAAGCAGTCAGCAAGACCAAGAAAATAAGAACAGCGTATGCAGGAAATGGCTGGATGCTCATTAAAACAGACTCCTCAACACAATTCATTGCCAACACCGCTGACACTGTGACATTGTCACGACTGTTATCCATCACCTATGCCGGCTGACATTTACTTCTTGGCACTTACCCCAAACATCTTCACAGAAAACACTTATCACAGACTATCTTTACTTGTGGACAGTGACTAATAATATTACTGTTGTTGTCATGATCTTGTATGCTTAATGACTCTCTTCTTGTGAATGAACAATGTTTCACTCAGATCTGATACCTGAGTGACGGATCACATGACAGAAACAAGGCACTGACATATTTATGACACGTTCTCTATTCACACTAGCAGAGACCAATTTTGTCAACTAGCAACCGTCCTCATCCTCATAACCTTCAGAACACTGCTTTACATCAGTACTCTGAAAACATCCTCTCAAAGCAACACATCTCAACGGTTTTATAGGCCAAGAGATGAATTTATTACAAAAGAACTGTGACATTCCTTCTTCTGGGGAACACAAAAGGAGGATTTTGAAGAACTGTGCTGGTCGCTCTTTTCCATGTGATTACAGTGAAGGGGGACTGATGCTTTCAAGATTTCAAAATGAAGCCAAAATAATCATAAAAGTGATCTGTTTGACATTACATTTAAAGTTGTTTACTGGTGATCGTTCATGATAGTTCAAACAATTTATTATTTTTAATACATTTGTTGATATACACTAAGTGTGGGGTCAGTAAGATTAGTTTTATAAAGAAATTAAAGCATTTATATAGCAAAGCATTAAACTGTTTTAAAATATGATGGAGCCTTATTTCAAAATAAATGTTGCCTTGGTGAGCATAAGAGGCTTTTTTTCACACAAAAAAATTTAACTTTCTAAAAATCTAAACACTGTTTCTTGAGTTCAGCTTACTGAATCATGATTTGCTGAAAGTGAAGATTGTTGCTTAATAGTGACTTAAATTTTGGTCAACCAGCAAAATTTTTTTTTTTCCATTTCTGTTCTACTAAAAAAATGTCAAATTTGGAATGACATCAGGATGAGTAAATAATGTGAATTATAAATATTATTTATTTTTAAAGGGGTCATATGACGTTGCTAAAAAGAACATTATTTTGTGTATTTGGTGTAATGCAATGTGTTTATGCGGTTTAAGGTTAAAAAAATTATTTTCCACATATTGTACATTATTGTTGCTCCTCTATGCCCCTCCTTTCTGAAACACGTACATTTTTACAAAGCTCATCGGTCTGAAAAAGCGAGGTGTGCTGTGATTGGCCAGCTATCCAGTGCGTTGTGATTGGCCGAATACCTCAAGCGTGTGAGGGAAACGTTACGCCCCTTACAATACTGTGATTCCCTGTCCGGCCAGAGCGACGATTCAAAACCAATAAAACCCATTACAAACGAGGCATTTGTTGCATCCAGTGGGGACATAATTACTGATTATAATAACTTATACTGTCTTTTTACGCGTTGTGTTGCATATCGCGCCGCTTAAACATAAAACCATGTCTGCATTTGTGATCGGAGAAATGACAAACAACAAGCGCTACTCTACACTGCTCAAAACTTGCGTTTGAATCATCAGTGGCAAATTCTTTAAATATGAAAACGTACTTACAGACTTGCAAAGTTGGAACTGCCCCACTTTATAGAAACAGACTTTGTGTGTAGACGGCATTGTAGGCTGCTTTCCCAGGAAACAGTCCTCCGTGAAATGCGCTGCACACATCTGAATATTTGGGTTGAACTGTTCTGGAACAGTGTTGTAAATACAACTTAACCACTGATTTCTAGTTGTGTCCTCTTTTGGAAGGCCAAACAAAGTAGTTTCGCATTCACACCGAAACACACAGCGTCTCCAGGACATGGCGGCGGCAACAACAATACTACAACGAGAATCAAAGTTACGCCTTCTTTCTTTGCATGAACTTTTGGGCGGTGTTATGCAAATCTTCCCACATCGTGATGTATACATGTGGGGGCGTGTTTAAATGAGGCATTTTAGGAGGGCGTGGACGAGTCTTAATTTAATAAAGAATATCTCTTTGGGTTTGAGACTTTAGTCTTTGCAACTTTAAGGATCTTATCTATTCACGAACAGCTTGTAACACTCCAAAGAGAAAGGAAAACTTGAAATCGCATCATATGACTCCTTTAAGATAAATTCTTTAACATTGAAAAAAATTATTTCAGTGTTTCAAAGTACACAGTTACAAGGCCATGCAACATATTTCATTAAGGATTTGAATCAACTGAACCACAGCACATGACATTTAATATAAACAGCCTGATTAACTCTATGTCCTTCTACCAAAACCTTTTGTTTATCAGACAGCCTCTCATCCAGGTGACAAGGGGCACATTTCAGCAGCCTCATGGGTCTTTAGCATTCTGCAAGAAGAATGATTCTGATCCAGGAGTCAATGAAAATCAGTAAATGTCACGGACACCCTTGTACACACACGCACACACACACACACACACACACACACACACACACACACACATAATCCATAGAAGTCTTTAGGTTAATTAAGTGTTGAAGGAGTTTGATATTTTTAGACATTTAATTAACCAAAAACGCCAGAGGACAGACACAATCTGTGGTGTAAAACTCTTGATAAATCACTGAGATTCGAGTCCCCCTTCCCCAGTATGGATGGCCCGTATGACTGTATACTGTGTGATAGTAGAAACATATTAACTGGTGAAGATTTTGCTATACAGTTTGTACAAAAGTAGTCTAGACATTATTTTTACACATGAGAGTAACAAAGAGACACGGATTCACACGAAAATACAAAGCGGGCTGTGTTCCACTGGTATGATGCATGGCCACAGGTGTATGTATATCAGGTATTTTGTGACAAACAATGTAGCTCATTCAATCAGAATGTACTGGTTTAGCTGCCCGATTTAAAATGTTACTTTTATGTTTATTAACTCTAGAATATAGAATGTGAAGCTATTGCTGACCTCATGCCAGATATCTTCATTAGTTCATATATATATAGCTGTGCTCATAAATTTGCAGAATATGCAAAATGTTAATAATTTTAACAAAATAAGTGGGATCATGAAAATTGTTTATTTAATAAACAATTAAATAAACAAGTTTAGTTTAGTTGGTTATACTGTCCTGAATAAGCTATTTCACATAACACGTTTATATATATACTCCACAAGACAAACTAATAACTGAATTTATAAAAAACCCAGTTCAAAAGTTTACATACCCTTGAATCTTAATAATCTGTGTTGTTTCCTGGATGATCCACGACTGTTTTTCTGTGTTGTGATGGTTGTTCATGAGTCCCTCGTTGGTCTTGAGCAGTTCAACTGTCTGCTGTTCTTCAGAAAAATCCTCCAGCTCCTGCACATTCTTTGGTTTTCCAGCATCTTCTGCATATTTGAACCCTTTCAAACAGTGACTGTATGATTTTGAGATCCATCTTTTCACACTGCGGGCAAATGAGGGACTCATTCACAGCTATTACAAAAGGTGGAAACATTTTTCTGATGCTCAAGAAGGCAACAAAATGCATTAAGAGGGTGAAAACCTTTGAACTGGATGATGTAAATCATGTATAATGCGTACATTTCTCTTATTTTGTTTAAATATCATTTTTTTTTTATTTGGTACTGCTCTTAAGAAGCCTCATAAATACTTAAATGTTTCCCAGAAGACAAAATAAGTACAATTTACTCTGATCATCCAATTCAAAAAGTTTACACCCTCAGCTCTTATGCTGTGTTCAAGTCCTCCTGGGACGTTCATACTTACGAGTTGACAAGTCGTAATTATGACGTCAGGTACTTTCAAGTCAGTTTAGTCGGCGGTGGCGGTGTACCTTCTTTTAATAAATTACAAGAAAATACAACAGGGTCTGCATTTTTTACTTGGATTTCTTTAACTAGCTGCGTAACAAGAACATGACCAATTAAAGTTTATAGGACAACTAAACTATCAATTTAAACAAAACTTTATCGTCAACTACAGACGTTGCATCCATCGATTCCGCCATGTTTCTCATTGACATGCCCCCCAACTCGGAAACTCGGGGCTTAAAGAAAATTTAGAGTTTCCCACTTGTAATAACGACTTTGTGGTGTGTTCATGTGCGTTCAACTCGTAAATACGATCTATCCGACATGACTTGAACGCACCATTAATGTAGGGTAGAGTAGGGGGAAAACGCCCCCATGGGGTAAAATGCCCCCTACTGTTCTTCCCAAAATAACCAAAAGAAAAAAACAAGATATATTTTTATTGTAACTATGGACTACGTTGACGAGAGTGATGTAGAAGTTTTTACCATGAAGCTTACACTGGTGATGTACCTGAACAACTATCCTGATGTACATGAACAACTATCACAAAAAAGAAAGACAGTCGTGGATCATCCAGGAAACACAGTATTAAGACTCAAACTTAAACTTTTGAATGGGGTCATTTTGATAAATTCAGTTATTTTGTCTTGTGGAGAATATATAAACATCTGTTATGTGAAATAGCTTATTCAGTACAGTATTAAATAAACAATAACATGCAATTTTCATGATCCCTCTTATTCTGTTAAAATTATTAACATTTTGTTTCTGCAAGGGGCATGTATATATATATATATATATATATATACAACATTTATAAAATATATTACACATTATAATTTTATTATATATTGCATAATAATTTTTTTGTACTTTTTTGTAAAAGTTTGGAGTCAGTAGGATTTAAATAAATAAATAAATAGTTAGATAGTACTTTTTTTTTTTTTTACTTTCTTCCTGGAAATAAATGTATCACTGTTTCCACAAAAATATTAAGCAATATAGCTCAATATATCAAAATACGGTGTCGGAATGGTATATGTTTATACTTCTCATCCAACCACAGTCAAATTCACTCTATCCGGATGGCGCGATTTATCTGGATAGGTTTTTTTTTAACGATGACAAGCCGGAATGAAATAGGAGTAACGAGGGTATTTTTAAAATGTAAGGAGTAGAAAGTACAGATAATTGCGTGAAAATGTAAGGAGTAGAAGTAAAAAGTCGGCTGAAAAATAATTACTCCAGTAAAGTATAGATACCCAAAATTTCTACTTAAGTAAGGTAACGAAATATTTGTACTTCGTTACTTGACACCTCTGATCAATAAGCAACTGATAAGAAGTGTTTATTGAAATTAGTAGCATATTCTGAAGAACCATGTGACACTGAAGACTGGATTAACGACTTCTAAAAAATTCAGCTTTGCCATCACTGGAAAAAAATGCATTTAAAATTTTTTTAAAAATAGAAAACAGTTATTTCAGAATATTTCTGTTTTAATCAAATAAATGCAATCTTAGTGAACATAAGAAACTTTCAAAAACATTTAAAATCGACCCCAAACTCATTCTCAAACATGATAAAAGGTTTCCTCATTCAGAGATATTACAGTGATGAAAAAACTAATTCAGAGAATATTAATGATGCATGGCATTGATTTTTTTTTTACTCTAATTCAGTATAATAAGCTAGTTAAACAATTCAATATTAAAGCTAATTTACGTGTTTGTTTTTGAACAAGTGTCTGTGATTATCTCCTCTGAAAGACTAAACATGTTCAAGCTCATTTAGGGGACAAACAACGACACAAATAGCATCTGCTGTCACCAAAATTCCCTTACCCATCTTCACACACACACACACAGCTGTGTCTGACCTCTTTAGTTGTCTGACTCTCACAGTTTATTGAGTTGTTGTCAAGACAGGTGTGTGTGTGAGAGAGAGAAAGAGAGAGAGAGAGAGAGAGAGTGTGTGTGTGTGGAAGGAGTTGCTGTTTGGCTCCTGCTGGCTTGTAAACAGTCGTATTAATTGGATATTAGATTCACCTTCACTGACCTATCAGAAAATCTATTAAAATGCAATCCTCTCTTATTGTAGCCTTTAGATGCAGGTGAAGAATATAGAGAGAAAGAGCAAGGTGGAATCATAAGGGTAAACTCTGTGTAAGAGTGTGAAAGTTTGCGGTTAGACAACGCAGGGCTCAGCTGGAGAGGTCTGTTCATTCAAAACTCCCATGATCCTTTATCATTCAGGGAGTGAATATTTCTGATGTTCACAGTGCAGTGGACTAAACCCAGCGATGTTTGCAAACCTCTACTGAAATGCCAAAGTCATAATGTTTGAATACTTCATTCCTGACTTTCAGTGCTGCTCTTAAGGACATTCACATAAAGTTGAGAAAAGTTCAGCTTTATGTAAATGAGATGTGATGCGGCAACTACCGATAGGACTGAAGACACTGGAGTACACATAATCTGTCTCCTCTTGTAGTTGAGTTTAGGAAATACAGAGGAGACATTATGTTATGAGCAAATTCACTACTTTACATGATTATGTCTCTGCCCACATGCAGGAGTATTATCAAACATTAGGCATGAAAAACATATTCAGGTTTTTTGTGCTTCATTAAATTTACAGCTGTTTTACTCAAGATGCCTTCAAAGGAGCTATCAAAGATGAGCATGACCAATGTCCATTGCATAAGCAGATTGATATCTAAAAGTTTTTCTTCTTTTCACAAACATTCGGATAATAAAATAAAATAAAATATCAACAATAAAAAAAAATAGTTGGTTACCTTTAAAGACCATAGATAATGCTGTCAGTTCATTCTGCTGTTGACACTTTGTCTACAAGCGAATGGAATAAGATCTGTTGTCCTGTTTGTTCATGCAACGTTCGGCATAAAACCTATTGTCGTCGTCCCAGGTTAGTTAGGACTTAGGATCGTTCATCTTCTTCATGTTATGATGTATTATGCACTGCAGCAATTTATATACAAACAAATGATCATTCAGAATGCTAATTTTTAGTAGGAATGACATCTTATTTTTACAAGCAATACATCTAATTTGTAAATAGATTTTCAAACGCTATTGCCAGTTACACAGCCTGACAGCAGTGTTAACGGGATTCAGCAGTGGAAACACTTACCAGCTAACCAACATTACATCAACCTGGGGACCTCCACACTGCAAAATCTGTTTGTTTTTTTCTTTCTTTTTTTGTACAGTAAAATATCTAATCATCAGATAAATGTACTTAAGGCTCTAATAGCATAAGAAGGTTTTCAGAGAAAGGTTTTCAGATTCTCTCACTAAGGCTGCATTTATTTGATCAAAATACAATAAAAACAGTAATACTGTGAAATATTACAACAATTTAAAGTAACTATTTCAGTAAATTTGAAAATGTAATTTATTCTTCTGGGGTCGGTTGCACCAGCTTGTTACGGGGCTGACAAGACGTGAGATGTGCGGATCCATACGCAAGCTTTATTAACATCAGAGGAGGTCAGAAACACAGGCAGGGTCGAACAGTGCCAAACAGGTATATGGCAGGCAAGACACAAGAATAGTCCTAGGGCTAGCGTAGGTCAACGATTGGCGAAACAGGATCACAAGGGCGAGACTAAAGGGATAAATCCAGGAAAACAGGCACAGATCAGAAACCGAGAGAACAGACAAGGCAAGACTAGGCTGGGCAAGGAAGCTAAAGAGGGCTCTGTAGAGTAGCTATCACTGCTGGCGATAAGCGCATACAATACTCTGCAGTTAGAAGGAGTGAGATGGAGTGTTAAATAGTGAGTGAGTGATATGAAACAGCTGTGTGCAATCAGTGCTGTGTGCAATCAGTGCTGTGTTCAATCAGTGCAATGAATGATGGGATATGTAGTCCGGGGTGATATGCAACAGTGTGTAGTGCGAGAGTAAATGAAAATGGAAAGGGTGACCTCTGATGGCTAGCAGACGGAAGTTCATGGACCGGATACGTAACACAGCTAGACATAAAAAAGCTGGGTGTAAGTCCTACGCTGGGCTTTGCAACGTACAGCTTTACGATAAATATTTACATCTGTTCCACCAACTAAAACTACGATCAGGCGCAACTACGCCCGGCGCTGACACATTCTCCCATAGTGATGGCTGAGACAACTTCACGCTGCAATCGCTACAACTACTTATATAAAACTGAATTGCTCAAGACATCATAACAAGTGAAGCCACCGTGCCATGATTTTATTGAGTAAACATTTTCTAACAAGTCCGCGTTTTTTATAGGTTATGAAGTCTCCCTGCACATATTTCTTCAAACGAACATTAAAAATGAAGGCAGCAGGTAAAGTAAAATATAATGAATGTAATGCAATGTTTCTCTCTAGAGTTATTTTTTCTAGCTGACTATAGAGTTTATGTATGAATGTCTTTCCTGAGGTAAATGTGACTTTATGTGACATTGTTTTACTGACGTCTTTCTGTGGCTGAAAAAACACATTTATAGTTCGTATTTTGTGATAAAACTGACAGAATTTGAAAGCTGATACTTTATTTCTGATTAAAAGTTGGATTATTATGATTATTGGATGCCAGGCACGCTACATAATGAATGAAATTAAAGACGTGAAATATTTCCAAGCATTATAATACTGTCCTTCCAAGCAAGATGTCGAATGGTACAGTTTCTTTTAATAATCCCAGATCATATGTAATATTTTACTGCATAATTACATGCTGTACAGAAATATAGTTTTTATTAGGTCAATTACTGTCAGCAGTGTAGTAGGCTATAGCCTAGTCCACACCTTGCTTCGATTGATATCGCTTATCCTTCCTGAAAAGACCATAAACATTACAGTTCACATCTATAATTAACTATAATTAACACGTCTATAATAATTAACTAACAGACATGAATCCTAAAAACTAATAATGCCAGAGCAAATCATGACTTTTCACTTTACACCTACCTCTGACTAGGCGTAAGATTTAGTCTCAGACGTAGCAGTACGCCGAGATGGTGCAACGGGTATAAATTCTACGCACGACTTAAAGTGCATTTTACGACCAGCCTATAGCCTTACAACCGGGTGTACGTCCAGCTGGTGCCTGATGGCAAAGCAGAATTTTTAGCGGCCATTACTCCAGGCTTCAGTGTTCAGGTAACATATTATTATCAATGTTGAAAACAGTTGTGCTGCTTAAAATTTTTAAGGAAACCATACATTTCTTCAGGAATCTCTGATGAATACATGAATAGAATCTCTGATGAAAAGAACATCATTTATTTGAAAAAGAAGTCTTTACAGACACTTTTGATCAATTTAATGCATCCTTGCTATGCAAAAAAGAAAAAAGAAAAAGAAAGAAAGAGAAAAACTTACTAACCCCAAAATTGTGTGCATCTTGAAATATTCATATTTTACTAAACCCACTGTTTTTCCTTTTTTTTAAGCATTCAACTAAGCCTTCGAACTAAATACATGAGTTTTAAACAAGAAAAGCTTAAAACAAGAAAACATTAGAGTTTTAAGGATATTTGCATTTTACTAGAACACAAGATGACGAAAAACTGATGAAGAAATACTGAAGAAGAAAATTATTTGCTTTTTTGCAGTTTGTGTGAATGGGCCATTACACTTTAATCAGGATTGGCCTTGAGCTGTAGGACATCTACCGTGGTGACTGATATCACCATAAAGTCATGCCGAAATATTTAAAATTGTTACATCAGACAGTGAAATCAGTTGCTACGTTTACATGCATTTTAATACAGCATCCATAATCCGACAGATAGCTCATAGGAAATGAAAAGCCTTAATAATATAAACACCTCATAGGAGACAAATCATCTGATTAAGCTTGAAAGAGGTGGAGCAGATCTGCCAGTTTAAAGTAAATGATCTGCAGAAAAATTTTTCAACCTACAAAAATCAAGCAACTTAATTTTCAAAGATATTTTATATAAACATAAATAGGATATGAGGAAGCAGCATTCAAAATCCACTTGAAACCACTTAAACATTTTAGGGGCCAGTTTGAACTCTTCTGCTATCCATCACAGCACTGAGGCTTCTGACCGCAATGAAGTGGACCACTGTCCTCCTCATAACATGATCAATGATTTATGTAAGAAGTGTTGAAATGTGGAGGAAACCCTTGCCAAAAGTCATCTCATAAACCATTCAGCATTGATTTTGATCCAAATCACAATCTCAGCTAATGATTCAATCTACTCACGATGGTGACCGCCATGATGAACACACACTAAAAATAGCTGCTTTATTGCTATCGCTCAGCATGCGGTGCTCAGGACACCGCGCCATCAGAGTGAAGGGGCACACGTCCCTCCCGGAGAGTTTGCGTCACTGCGGGCTGCATCGATAACAGCAGCCAAAAATAGCACCAGCATGATAGATGGCACAGGCTATTTGTGTTGGGGTCGAGAGAGCCTATTAAACTCATGACCCAGAGACGCATCATAGTCATTGACTGCTGGACGTTTTCTGTCCTTTTTCTGCAGGCTGAAGTTTAATCCATTTGGACATATTTGAAATACAAACACACTTAAGCTAATTGCTGTGCTAAGTAAGACAGATGGGAAGAGGTTGCTTTCATCTCTCAGTGAAAGTCCACATTTTTGTCACAGATGCATTTGAGCTGAAATTAGAATTAGGAGTGATTACTGACAAAAAAATGGATGCTGAAAGTAGTTTTGCACTTTCGTTGAAAGAAAAATGTGTTTGTTTTGTAAGTTAAAAGAGGATTTTGCATCTTGTGTGACCTGTAAAGGTACAATTTTTAGTGGGCAAAGACACAATCCTATAACAAGCTTTACCACAATGTTGTTATAAAGACAAATTAGATCCAGAGGAGGCATATGGACTTTAGGACGTCAATTTCTGCCCACTAACCAATCACATCCGACACTCTCAGAAAAAAAAAGGTACAAAAAGGAAAAATGTTGCCACTGGGGTGGTACCTTTACAAAAGGTACATCTTTTGTACCTTATTTACCCATGCATATTGGTAGCTTAAAGGTACATATTAGTACCTAAATGGTGCATGTTTGAACCTTTTAAAAAGGTACTACCCCAGTGACAACTTCTGTACCTTTTACACAATATTAACCTCACTGACCAATGACAGTATCAGCTTAACTGTAGCATATTCACTTAAGGATAATCTCAGGCATTTTAATCTCCTATCATTGCCATTGTTGACACAAAATATGCATAGGATATAGCTCAGTATTTTCTAAGTTGATTGCGTGGGACCCGAATGAGGTCTCCACAAGCCTCTAAAACGTAAAACTTAATATTGATTTAGGTTCTCTTTCGCTCTGGATTCTTTCTTTCCCTGAGGAAACACTTGGATCCATCCATTCATTAATTATCTCAATGGGGCCATCAGCCTCGCTGCTTCTGCTGTGCTATTGCATAAGTCCAGGACTGGTGGAGGCTGCTGTGTCAGCAGATGTTTACTGAGGGTGTTTTTTCATTGTATCTGCTGATCTAACTGCTTGAGTCAGACATCTGCAATACTAACTAGTTCTGATAGACCAGCATATGTTGTGTTTTGGATGCTAGCCTATTTTGAGATGTTGCTCTCTACACCTGGCTCCTTAACTAGCCAGTAAGGCTATGTTGGTCAAACAGCTTCAACAGCTAAAGGCATTGCTAGTCCACTAGGTTGACCACCACTAGTCAGCACGGTCTAACTGGACCAGCATCTTTTAAAAACAAATATTTAGGAAAAATATAATTCAATAAAATTAAGAGTTTATTTTGATAATAAACACATGGATAAATACATAAATTACATTTCACAGTATTTTTAAAGGTTGCATATCCAATTGCAATCCGATAATCAAACTTAGCTGTATATTAAAAAACAATACTAAACAATTTGGTAACATATTGTTATTAATTAATTAATACTTAGTAAACTACTGATTAGGTTCACGAGTTTGGGAGAATCAGACCAGGGCTGTAACCACCATTGACACTGAGGAGTGTACCCCACTTATTAGAAATGGCTCAATCGTCCCCCCCCCCCCCCCC
>NW_015505233.1:6401351-6428069 GCF_001515645.1 Sinocyclocheilus grahami | reverse complement strand
CCCCCCCCCCCCCCCAATTAAATTCTTGCATTGTTGAATTAAGTAGTGCAGAAAACTCTGTCCAAATATTTTCATACAGTATCCTGTTTCATACAGATATTTATAAAAGAATTGAACCAGTGCTGTATAAGAATACAGCATTATTTTAATATAAAGAACGGCTGAAACATCATATTCTATCATACATCATATTCTATCATCATATCAATCATATTCTAAAACGGGATGAATTAACTAAAGCAATAACACTGTCTTCTTTAAAGTTGGCCAAGTGTTATTAAAAAGATGTCATGGGCATGTACTAAAACACCGCAATGACCCCATCAGGACAAGCAATTTCAAGAAGTATTTGCATAGTAGCTGTACTTTGTGACAGATATGTGATTAATTTCAGCAATTTTGGAAACTGATTGCATTTTGCTACAATGCTAACCTGTGACAATTCAGCATCCATATATAGAATAAAGAGGCCTAATTGTAAAAATGGACTAGAAAACAGCAAGTAGCTATTTCCAGTGGTCTGACAGCACCATGAATAATGCATCCCGACAAAATGTGATGCATTTGGAAAATCACGCGTTAGCACAGAAAGATCAATGCTAATCAATATGGCTCATTGTTTGCAATAATTCCGTACATAAACAACAGGAACAAACTAGTCTAGTCGGAGCGACAGGACCAATAAATCTGCCTCTCAATTTAGCACATTAGCACCTCACAACAACACACACACACACATATTTCAATCAGGCTATATTCTCCACCAGCGTAAACAACATATTCCCGCCTTTTTTAACAACCCTTTCAGTGGACTATTACTTTTGACTCTGTTGAGAAACCTCTGAATCCTAAACAACAATCTACAGGCACCAATAAGCCGTGGATCAGAAAGCAGCCACACAGAGGTTTGTTTTGAAAATGAATAGCATGACTTCATATTTACTCCTCTCACGAACACAAACATTGAAGAATATCTTCTTACAGATATTATACAAATATCTTCCTCAACTTTTTTGACCACAAGGCCCCACATTGTTCACAACAATATTCTGATCTTCTGGATAAGGACTAAGAATAAGAATTTTCAAAACAACAATATGAATTTACTACCATATTAATATTTTCGGCATAAATACAAAAATGTATATTCAAAATGTATAAAAATGCAATATTTTTAAGGCCATAGCCATTTTTATTACTTTACATGTCTCTTCCAGGTCTAGAAATGAATGTTTAATTAGGATACTGTATATATTCAGTAAATTTTCAGTTGCACCACAAATGCAAAAAAACTTGCATTCTAGTTTATTTTAAAGGTTTGTCTTTAAGTTGTTTTAAGTCATCTTGACATCCTTATGGAAGTCTGCTGAGGCCCAATGGTTGAGAACCACTATCTTACAGCACAGCATCACCAGCAATCACGTCTTCAAGAACGATATCTCACCTGCAAATAGTGACAAGGCCTCATGGAGGACTTCAGATCTTGAGGCATGGTTGGTTTCTCCAGGTTGAGGGAAGATTTGCGGTAGGCTTCTTTAGCTTGGCTGACAGTCAGTGTCGACCACGAGCTGCGCTTCATAAATTTGCCCTCGGGGGCCATAGCGATGCTCTCACACGCCGAACATTTCACGTCGTTGTTGCTCTTGGAGGTCTTGAGCGAAAGGTCGCCAAAGTGCCCATGGCCTGTGTCCGGGTAACAGTGAGTGATATGATCTCCGTGGTGGCGGCTCATGATGCTGGGAGTCCGGTAGGTGCTGTCGCTGTCCAGGTTGTCGTCAGAACTCCACCAGCCTGCTATCCCTGAGCGTTGCTTGGAGTCTGACTTGCGTTCCTTGCTCTTACTCCGTTTGCTGTGTTTGTGGTTCCCATGGTGGTGTCCGTGATGGTGGTGGTGGTGGTGGTGTCCGCTGTCTGAGCGAGAGTCTCCCTTGGTGCCGTTCATCTTGGACGACCCCTCCAGCGAGTGGGACTTGGTGAAGAGCTTCTGGACGGAGTGCACCAGGTGGCGGATGCGCCCGGGACTCTCATTGCGCTGCTCGCTGCTTGTGGTGGTTGCAGACATGCGCTGGTACTGCAGCGTGTGAAAACCGTCTCTGTGAATCGGCAACTGCTTCTCGAACTGGTCCAGTAGGTTCGCGGGAATACGATTCATCTTCCCAGACCCGCCACCTCCACCGCCAACACCGACCCCTCCACTGCCGCCGCCACCGTGAGAAGTGGAGCCGTCGTCTCTCGAGCCGTCGTGGTGTGAACTGTAGTGCATTCTGGGAAAGGTGCTGCTGGAAACGTGGTCAGATGCCATAGAAACGGGCATCACCATGCACTCTGAGTGGATGGAGCTGCGGGGCGAGCAGCGGTGTGGATCCAGAGGGCAGCTCTCGGTCGGACTGAGCAGATAGGGAGAGCGGGAATCGGGGCCGACATGCTGCAAGGGGTCGAGGGACTGATCGCAGTCTGGCAGCCCACAGATGTGTCCTGATGTGAAGGTGAGCTGAGGACGACCGCTTGATAAACCTTTCATATTCCTGGGAGGGGAGGGGTAACTGTCTTCATCGAAGTACGGCGGTGGAGACCATGAATCTAGCTGATCTATGAAAGACAAAGAGAGGAAAAGAGAACGGAGAGGATTAGTCAGTTTGATTGATTTTACTTTGGCATTCAGCATCAGTTTAGACCTCGTTCAATCCTTCTGCAAACTATATTTTGGGATATTTTCCCCATGAGCATGTAGGAATTGCTAATAGAGATGTTTGCAAAACAGTCTGGTAGGATTCAAATGAGCGGATTACAAAATCGCTGGCGTTTTCATGAATTCAAGTGATCATGCGGCAGCCTCGTAGAAAACACGACACTTCAATTCATGAATGGAATGAAATCATGTTGTCCGGACAAAAGCACATCCCAAAGTCAAAGGTTCTGCCAGGCCTTACGAGGACAGAGTTGCAAGCCTTGCCATTTATCCAATGCAAAGTAAAATAATAGCCTATCATTTCGGAACCTCTGGGCCATCCGTCAAAGCCGGCTCCGGAGAGAGAGGGAGCACTTCAAGGTGCTTCATCGGTTGTCCTTGAGAGACATTGCTCAGAGATTAAAACCACATTCACTGTGATCTTTCATCACAGCCACATATGGGCAGCCTGCCGCTAACTTCATCAGAGCTAGGGCTCAGAGATGCTGTTTTTCACATCCAGACGTTTGCCCTTTCTGACATAACTATTTCATGCTGCTGGATCATATGTCATTTCACACAGGTGATTAATGGGAATTTTCATGTGGTGAAAGTACAGGGTAATGCATATTAAAATAAAGGTCATTTTTCAATTGCTGGAGAGAAAAAAAATACACAGAACATGTTAGTTTTAATGAGTTTTTCCGTGTCAAAAGTGAGGGCTTGTTAAATCTAAGGTATTATTAACTATTTTAAAGTTGTCTTTCACATCCAAGTGAAAGCACATAATTTGACAAATATTCGTATTTTGAGAAAGTATGCATTTGTAGTGTATTTAAACTCCTATTTAATCTATGATGACATTAAAGTTGTTAAAAAATAATACTACATACTAAAATAAGTCAAACATGGCACGAGTACATAGTCAAACCATAATGCATAGTTCTAACATAGTCGGACTAAAGATTATTTTATGTCTTTTGTGTGTGTGTGTGTGTGTGTGTGTGTGTTATAGGGCTATCAAACGATTAATCGTGATTAATCGCATTCGAAATAAAAGTTTGTGTTTACATAATATATGTGTGTGTGTATATTTATTATGTATATATAAATACACACACACATATATGTACAGATAAAAAAAATTATATATATATATATATATATATATATATATATATATATATATATATATATATATATATATATATATATATGGATGCGATTAATCACGATTAATTGCTTCACAGCCCTAGTGTGTTGCATCGTGTGGCTTGTGTTATGGCCAATAACTACTCCGTTATGAGACATTTTCACATACCAAATAAATATATGAGGATTATAAACAGAGAATTTCTACAATGGCATCAGTAGCTGTAAACTTTGGTATGTAGCTGTAAGCTGTCAGTATATAAGACAGCTGCCAAATTACTGAGTGTACACTTGTGTCTGCGGTCAAAGTTTTGGAGTCAGTAAGTCGTTTTTTTTTCTTTCAATCAACATTGATAATAAGAATTATTATTAACATTAATATTCTTAAGCACCAAATCAGCACATTAGAATGATTTCTGAAGGATCATGTGACACTGCCTGCAGAAAATTCAGCTTTGCCATCACAAGAAAAAATAACAATTTGAAATATAGTAAATTTACATTTATTTTTATATTGATTTTAAATTGTAATAATGTTTCACAGTATTACTGTTTTACTGTATTTTTGATCAACTAAATGCGCCTTGGTGAGCACAAGTGACTTCTTTCTCAAAAAAAAAAAAAAATCATTTTGAATGGTAGTGCATTTCTGAAAAACACACATGGCCCAGGAAAGAGGAAAACACATATATCTGATTCACACTGGCAGCAAAGAACTGGACTGAAGACAAAAGCAAAAACATCTTTGTGTGAATTTGGAAAGCAACCAATTCAAAACCCTCCCTTGTGTTTAATTAGAGCACAAACAGAGTACTGACCGATAAGGAGATCTTTAGCTCAGGTCAGCACACACCATAATGATGCCCAAGTCCATCTTGATTGAAGAGGACCTGAAGGAGAATGTCAAGTTTGTTTCTTCTGAGCGTGCGGAAGAATATTATAGAGTGATAGTGAATCACAAAGAGGCACTTCATGAAAATTAAACTTTGTGAGAGACTGAACAACACAGAGAATCACATTAAAGCACATCCAGAACAAACGGTCCAATTTGGATTACGTCTGTAAACAGCGGCCAATTCAAGCACTTGATTACGTTCTTTCAAAGGTTAAAAGCAAGAATCCTTAAAGAAATCAGGGCTGTTCATCAGAAAATCGAAGAGATGCGATTGTGTCCTTAACCCCCAGAAGGCTCTGCAATAAACCACAATGATACATTTCTGAATCTGAGGGGACGGGTGAAACTGACAGGGCCAGAATGGTTCTGGTCTCATTGGAGATATTTCTCCTTCATCCAAATCCAACACAACTGCAGCGAAATATCTGGAGACAACAACAGAGGAGCAGCACAGATTGCAGACTGAAATTAAAAGCTTTATCTTTTACACTTTGCTTTTAAAAGAGACAACAGAGTGTTTCTAAACCTAGTCAACAGTGCTTTTCTAAACCCAGTGGGCTAAATCAGCCACAAGAATATCACCTTGAGAGCAGAGAAACTTGCACTATATCAATCCAGCTGCTGACAACATATGCCAATGTATTTGATGCTATTATATCTTGCCTGAATTTCAAACATATTAGGCAAGAAGAAAATTACAAAAAGAAATGTTTAATGTAATAACAACTTAACAGTAAGTAACATGGTTTATGTAAACTCATATATGACCAAAAGTCATTTATTCAGTAATCACTATTCAGTCATTTTGATCGATTCATTACAAAAGAACCAGCTCGTAAGAGTTATTTGTATATGGATCTGACTACACTGGTGGCTTGGCATATTTGCTGGTCGATGAAAACTAGTTCTCCATTCCGAACCCTACAAATAAAACCCAGACAATTTTTCAATAGCATGAATTTCAGTGTAATTGGCTGTTGCATATTTAAAAACAAAATTAATAAATAATAAAAAGTTAGCTGTTCATTTGTTTGAAAATAAGGTCTGTATTCCAATGGTCTCCTTCCTGTGGTGGATGGAGAGGGCCTTTGGTCTCAGTACGTGTTCAGAGGAGGTCATCTGAGGCTCTAGAGATTTGTGTGAGTGTTATGGCACTGCTCACCGATGCTCCACAGCCCGAAGCACTTCCTGTCACCTCATCTCATGATTTCAGTATTCATACCCTGGACCATCCCTGCTGAATAAATACGGCTCACTGCAGCATCCTGCATACTAACAGCATGAGTGCAATCAGCTACAGGCGCCTTCACGTCTCTCCCTCTTTCCTTGTCTCTCTGCAGGGGGCAGCAGGCAGAAGCTTTATTTTGCTGACTCTGTCGCTACAGCAGTGCTAGTGAGGACAAATGATCCATCCACCACATTACCACCAGAGAAAGTTGGCAGTGAGACCTGATGGAACTGCTAAACTGCACAATGACATCAGCTCCGACAAACTAGTGAGCAGCCTACAGACTACATAGGCAGCATCCTAACCATCACGGATCCTCATAAGGGTAATAAGTCTCTTAAGTCTCGCCTTAGATGTCAGCATCAGTAATATTGAGCATAAAAGTATATGACACAAACACACACACAAAGTGTGTAAAATAGTATTTTTTGCTACACCTTTCCTGTAGAGATAATTCATATTATGTAATTTCCATCTATCTATCCATCCATCCATCCTAATCTAAAATTGTATTATATAATATATAAGATGTATAAATGATATGAAATTTCTGTATTTAAACTTTTTGTGCATACACACACACACACAGTATATATAATATTCAGAACATAATATTCTGAAATGAATGCTGAAATTCAAATATAATTTATATTTTTAAGGAAAAACTTCACAATATTTGTACTGGCATACATAACTTATTGTATACATCTTGGACCTCATAGCAATACATACTGGGATTACATGTGATGCTGCTTTAGAATTATCCTAAAACGAGATATTTTAGGGGCAGAATAATTGTGTGTAAAAAACATACGAAAGCTGGAGATATGGCTCTTTTGTTACTTCAACATGCTTCATTATGCAGAATGTTCCCACAATGTTTTACTTTGTTCCAGCTTGACAATTAATCCTCCAATTAATCTCCCCCCTCAAAAGTGATTGCCACAGCAGTCCTTTTCTTTTCTCTCAAACAATCTCTCTTTATTTTTTGAACTCACTTTTACAGAGCAAGGACATCGTTCTCTCCTACCCATGAGAGAGAGAGATTCCTGAAGTCTGATAAGCCTAGTGAGTTCCTGTTAAATGCTTATCGTAAAGGAGTGAATTAGCATTGCGGTGACGAGTGCTATTATCTGTGCCTGGTTCTTCTCAGCGTGGTAAAACATGCTTATCCCAGCAGTCTAAAGACAAATATTTGGCATAAAGACAGGTTGAATGGAAAGATGATAGAAGAGTTTAAAACACCATTTGTAAATATCAATAGACCTTTCTTATACTAATGCTAACTTATAAGGGGTGCTCCAACTAACAGCGATTTGCAGTGACAAAGCAACTAGATGTCATTCATTTTCAATTAAAGTTGGTGATTTCTGGATTTCTCAGAAGATTGTTGCTCATGAGATTAATTTAATTAATCAGCATAACATACAAACTTTTAATTGCTGTTATATCAGTTGCTGAATAAAAATGTAAAAACATTTTAAATGTGTCTTTGTAAAATGCAGGATAGTATTGCATTTCTTAATATTGCTGCAGCAGAATCTGAGAGGTGAAATGTGTTTCATAAATCATAACGCTAAACCTGCAGCTGGTGGGTCCATACAATGAAGCTGGCCTGAAAGTGTCTGAACACAGAACTATGCAGAAAGAACACAGAACAGCTTGCTATAGGAAATCCTTCTGGAGTAACCCGTTTATGTAACATTCAAAGACAGACTCTCAGCAAGTCCTTAAAAAAAAGAAAAAAGAAAACAGTTCAAATAAAATTTGCAGTTGCCACAGTAACTGGTACTTAATGTGTCCTCAGCTGTGTCATGTGACAGAAACAGTTTCAGATCTTTGCAGAAATACTGTCAATTCATGAAGTATTAAAGACACGACGGTAGTGAAGTCAGAACCCAAAAGAGTGATGTTTTACAGCTTAATGAATGGCACCTATTGTACCATATTGCATTTTAGTTTCAACCCAAAAAGTCAAAAACGTGCAAAGACTCCCTATCTCAGCTGCTTCTTTACTGTATCCTAATATTAAACAATCAAGTCAAGATACCACAGTTGGGGAAACCCTACTATGAGGTCATGGTCTAATTCCCAATAGTAACTGACATGAAAATTCACTTGTAAACATATCCAAATCATGTAAGAAAACTATGTAAGTTGCTGAAAATAAAAATTAAAGCTCTGTAAAAGCTACTTATATTGTGTTAGACCTTTTAAGGACCACGGACAGCTCATTAACATTCAAGCTCTTTTTCACAACCACCAATTCAAATAACTGTACTATGAACATAATTAATTTACAGTACAGAGTTCTGCAGCCATACAAAATATCCAAGTATTGTCAATTTCTATTCACCACAGACCCTGTTTTACTCATAAACTGAAAAACCCTTGGTGAATTAGTCTTTCTGGTTTTGACATCATGGCTGCAACACTCTTTAGACTGGGATGAAGAACATTTAAGTCCGTTCACACCAAGAATTTTAACTACAGTGACAACTATATTATCTTCCACACCAGTGGACAACAACTGTCTGTTATGATCTTGTACTGTAGTTATGTAGTCTGGTGCTTTATATGCTTTTGCTCTTTAAAGCCAGACGGATTCTGATTGACTTCTGATAGAAAAATTGTTAAAAAAGTGATTCTAATGATATTGTTTCTCTATGTCGTTATTGTTATAGTGATAGTGTTATAGTGATGTGGACCTGCCTATTTTCACAGAATTAGAATGATTAGCAAAACGTTAGTTACAGTTATTGTTGTCATCCTTGGTATTTATGGTTCAGGTTTAGAGGATCAATGCACTAATAGCACTGCTAGATGTTTTAATGCATCTAACATTTATAACCAAATTAATAAAGATCAAAAAGAGATTAAGAGACAAACAGCCCTGGTCTCAATCAGAAGATTTGCCAAATGAAAATGATCAAATATGTACAAAACATCTAGTATGCTACAATGAAATATGTTACTGTATATATTTCTTGCAAACCGTTTTATGCCATCAAAATACACGGCTACTGAATGGATGTTGTAGTTCCAGAAACTACCAGCAGGGGCGAACTACACCATGTTAATAGGCCCAACTTTGAGAATTAATCTACTGTAAACACAAAAGCTGAAAGCCGAAATAAGTAATTACTTCACAACCACAAAAAGAGTATGTTCTATACAGTATGAATGTGTGTAGTATGAATGTAATCTGGAAGTATTGCATTTGCCATGTTGTCATCGTCATATGACAAATCAATATCAGTTGCATCAATCGCGTCACTGGCAGGATCCTCTCCTGTCGGCCTCATGGAAGTGCTAAAGTTTCCATCGTAGGCCCACTTCAGAATCATGCCGGAAGTAGAAGGTCATTTGGGTACTTTTCGCCTATTCTTTTACAAGTACTGTGAATTCGAATACTTCTTTTGTCACATACTGTTTTTCACCTAGAATATAGTACACAAGTATGTGGTTTTGGATGCAGCCACATTTATTGCTGCTGCAGTTGTGCTGAGAAAAGAGGTCAAAGGTCAAAGGATCATCACGCCAGCATCATCTGTTTGTGTGCCTGCTGGATTCATGTGCATACTTAAACAAATACAGATGCACAAACAAAGGTACACACAAGCAAACAACACGCATACTAACAAACAAGGGTGCACATCAGCAAACAGGAAAAAGTAAACACACACACACACAAACATACTATAATAGAGTTTATATTTGTACCTGGAGGTAATGTGAAATCTTGCTAGATTAAGTGCCTTGTCTGTTTTACTGCCTGTTTACTGACACAAAGATCAAGACAACACAATTGACCTTAACCTCAGAACGACACTAAACCAATCACAACAAAGAGAATTTACACCCTAAACAAATCATAATAAAAACAAATGAACACCAAACCCACAAATGCAAAGAGACTCTCCAGCACACAACAAACACAGAGCACAAACTCTGCTCCGTCTAAGCTGTGCAAAGACTGTCAGTACACCGAACTGAATTTATCTGTGTAATTTTAGATTTCTAGATCCAGCAACCTTTTCATAAAGGCTCCCAAAGGGTAAAAACAACCACCATAACACAGAACTGATGATTCACAAAGCACTTTGGGGCAATCTTATGACGCTACTTTTTAAAATGAATCTTTAATTCATTATTTATTAAAACACACACACACACACACACACACATACACATTTATTAAACCTCAGAGTTACACACACTCTCTGAAGTGAATGTACTGGTTTTATCTGGTATGTTGTGCTTCCTGCAGAGGAAGCTGTCATAACATTGTACTGCTTGCTATACAGAAGCAGATTAGCTGTATTTTCAAGGGGGCTGAAGATGAGAGCAGAATCCACTTCTACTCAGTTTTAGTGACAACTTTTCTACAACTTTTTACAAGAGAAGGAATGTCTTTAACAGTTTTCACAACCCCTAAAACAAAAATCCAATATTAAGTAAATGTAAAAGCAAACACACAGCTTTTCACTTCACAGGTGGTTAACTGATGGATTGGAGTCATATGGATTAATTGTGGAGTATTGTGATGTTTGTATCAGTTGTTTTGACTCTCATTTTGACGGCACCCATTCACTGCAGAGGATCCATTGGTGAGCAAGGGATGTAATGCTAAATTTCTATAAATCTGTTCTGATGAAGAAACATACTCATCTACATCGTGAATGGCCTGAGGATGAGTACATTTTAAGCAAATTTATATTTTCGGGTGAACTATTCCTTTAAATAATTCATTTAATAAGCATTTAAACATTTCATTGTCCCTCCAACATAAAAATGTATTAAGCAAAACAAAAATATGACTCTCTATCTCACTAATGACTATTTTAATGGCTTTGCAATGCAAGCATCAAAACAAAATCTGTAAATACATTAATAAGGTACTATTATGCATGTTATTATAGACCGGGCTTAAAATGCAACACTCAATTACACACAATATGCAACAGGGTCCCTCTAGCCATCAAGGGTCCTTGAAAAGCTTGATAAAAGGTGAAGACCCTGTATTATAAATTCAGTGTGGTTCAGTTGACAATTGACATGCTTGAATGACCACGACTCTAGACGCCCCCACACATGATACTCAATACAGACACACATTTATCCAGTGCATCTGTCATTAGTTATCAGTTCGAATGAAGGCCAGATAAAAGGAAAAGGCTGATGAGACTCATCCACTCATCCTCTCAGAGTCACTGAGAGTCACTATAATGAGGCAGCATCACACATCTGAATCTTTTCTGACAGTGTGCCTATCTGACTCAGGGTGAATTTAGATGTAATTTGCTGACTTTAGTAATTACAAAACATCTGCTGGCCTCTACCAGGCTGATTAAAGTCTCTCTGATGTCATTTTCACCCTCATTTGCATTTTTAACACCAAGGCCAACTGGGAACCCCATGACCTCACTTCCTGTCTAATTATGTTCGCCCTTTAAAGTCGTTACTGGCCTTTAATAAAATATTGACTTTAAGTTGGGTGTGCAGACAGTATCTATCTATCTATTTATCTTACTGTTCAAAAATTTGGGTTCAATATGATTTTTGGAAGAAAAAAAGAATAGATTTATTCAGCAAGGATATATTAAATTAATCAGAAGTGAGAGTAAAGAAGTATAATTGTAGGGTTTTATTTCAAATAAATGCTGTTCTTTTGAACTGTCTATCCATCAAAGAATACTGAAAAAATGTGTCATGGTTTCCAATAGGGATGCACGATATATCGGCCACCATATCGGTATCGGCCAAAATGTTCATATCGGTGCATCCCTAGTTTCCAAAAATATTAAGCAACATAAATGTTTTCAGCATTAATAATAATACATATTTCTTAAACACCAAATCAGCATATTAGAATGATTTCGGAAGGATCATGTGACACTGAAACTGGAGTAATGGCTGCTGAAAAATTAGCTTTGCCATCAAGAATAGTGTACATTTTCACATATAGAAAACAGTTGTTTTAAAATATAATATTTCCCATTATTACAGTTTTTACAATATTTTTTGATCAAATAAATGTGGACTTGATGAGTAAAAACATTCAAACAATCTTTCAGGCCTCAAGTTTTCTACATACTCACTTTCAAAAGTCCTTCAGGATACAGTTTTGTGTTAAATGTAATTTTCTTCATTATAATTAATGACTTGAAATCAATTTCACACATACAGTATTTAAAAGCTATGAAAAAAATATGAATTTAACTTTTAAAGTTATATTTTTAAAATACATAGATTGGAAAGATCTGATTACTAAATAGCTGCTCATTCATCAAAACTGCTGAGATATAGGAATGGATCTAAGGATAAAGCCCCACAGAAACATTTATTACTGATTACTGGGGGTGTACTTGAATTACCAGCAAATATATTAATCATGACTCCCTCCACGGTCAATTGAACACAACTTAATACTTAATTATATTTGTCCAGTCATATTTTGTGCTGGGTGAATCTGAACACTGGACGCTAGAACTTAAATTGATACTGGTTTGTGTGAAGTCACTGAACCCAGAGCGACAGGAAAGCAGAATGAGAGACAGCAGTGTGAGACAGACCCTCAGCTCCTCACCTGCTCAGGGCAGCTCTCTTATCAAACATAGATCCTCATGAATGGAAAGCCCTGAATCTGTGAAGCCCTGATAGCGCAGACAGAAATCAGATGGATGCCGACGCCATAAGAAGAGAAGTAAATGGTTTCTAACAAATCAGACTATAGAATTTGAGGCCATACAGACAATGATGCATGGCTTCATCTTCCTTTATCAAAAGCATATGATTGTATTGTCTGTAGAAAAAAGACTGTACAATTTATGGCTTTATTTATTGACTGTGTGTGTTCCTGCTGATGACTTTATCTCTCATAGTCGGCCTGTGGTCTGCGGTTCAGGTCCCGCAGGGGTCAAACACTCTAAGGGCCTTTGGATCAGACAATACACACAGACACACACACACACACAAAATAAAGCCTTAGATGTATAAACACACACACACACACACTGAAGGCCCTGGTCTGTTGTTACCGTTGGACATTTTTCTGTGCTCAGCACACTTAGTCTTTGATAATCACCTGGCTGACAGCAAAACGCTGAAAGCAAGATGCAGAGGTCAGACTAAGGAGGAACACACATACACACACTGATAAACTCACAAGCGCTAAATTTAAAAGCATTTAAGTTCATTTCAGAGGCCTGTGAAATGTCTTGAAACATGGATGATAAAATACGGATTCGTTTTACCACTTTCATTGTCTAAAAGGACTAACAAATAGTAAAAAAAAAGACAAATAAGTAAGCAGGAAAGTACAAACTGACTTCATTCAAAGATACCGCTTTGTTCTCTCCCAAGAGAGAGTTTACTAATGTTTAAAAATGCAATGCAAGTATGAGCATTTAGATAACTGGAGAAACTTGCATATAATGAGAAAGAAAGGTTTATAAACTGTATAATCTTCAAAAGGTCTCTGAGTTTTCAAAGCCTTATGAGTATTTTTGGAATATTAGTGGATTCACATTTAAAATGTAGTGATATTACCATGAAGGTTTAAAAAAGCTTTTAGTGCTGATCAATGGAGAATTGTAGATTAAACTAAAGCAAGAGAAAAAAAGATGAAATGCAGATGCAGATACTAATAGAGATGTAACACTATTAACATTCTGGTCGATATTGATAAGCTGTTAACATGTTAAATATCTAGTTACATGTTTGTTAATGAGAAACATTTTAAGTTTACCTCCAATTATTGAGGCTCTAGCTCTCAAACCATGAGTGGGAAACTAGAGAAGAGACTATCGGGCTATGAGAGATGGAGAGAAGCAAGGGCGAGATCAGGGTAAAGAGCAGTGACCTATATGAGCAATGAGAAGTATTTTTCATTTTATCCAAGTGACTTAGTCCATTTGTAATACAGGGCAGATCTCCCTAGAGCAACCCAGGGTTAACTGCCTTGCTTGAAGGCACTTTGGTGGTACAATATCTCATGAATCTGCTCTTATGGGGTCTGAACCGGCAACCTTTGATTTATGTACCTAAATCTTTAACTACAAAGCCATAGTAATGTATGTGTGTTTTTTTTAAGAACCTCTTGTATATGCTATAGGCACCTACCACATTTCTCTTTCCCTTGTCTCTGGTACAGTTTGAAATAACTACATCTTTAGAAATGACTGGTTGAAACTGGTTCTGTGGGCACCCAATTGTTGAGAAGCATATCCTGTACGTCTCTCAGGAGAAACTGAAAGAAACAAAGTTTATTCCAAGACAAGGTGAAGTGAAGCACGAGCATAAAAGTCTGTCTGTGTGGGCGAGTGCAGACTGTTGGACACCATCGCTCAAATAAACCTCTCCAACAGTTTCCACATGTCCTGACTATTTCCAAAAACTCCTACATTTAAAGTACCAGTATAAGCAATAACTCAACAATCTGTCATAATAAGATGCCAATAAGGTACAACAAGTTACAGTACCTTATAATACCAATAATGTAATACTTGTTTTATTTGTTCAAAAATACAATAAAAAAGCAATATTCTAAAATATTATTACATTTAAAAATAACAATCTTCTATTTTAATATACTTTGAAATCTAATTTATTACTGTGATGGCAAAGCTGAATTTTACTCCAGCCTTCAGATCCTTCAGAATGCATTCCAACATGCTGAAACATTATTATCAATGTTGAAAACAGTTGTGCTGCTTAATATTTAACAGTGATACAGGTTTTGTGTCTATATGTATATGTATTCTGCACTATGAAAACCCACAGTATTCAATCACTAAAATAAGACTTAAAAAGTTATTAAGAGTTCTGAATTCTGAGCATGCCACTAAAGTTGCCTGTGGAGCTGAAATCATTGTTGCAGAACTGTTGATGGAGTCCCTGTATGAGCTGAACTGTGAGTGTGTCCTGCAGCCAGGACTTATTAGAGTAATTGGTTCTCTGTATCTGAATATCTAAAGGGATCCTGTGTGATCCCCGTTAGGCTCCAGAAAAGCACAGGGTTCCTGTTCACCATTAAAAATCAGTTTAGACGGACAACAGCACCATTGCCAGCCATGTCTATGCAATTTCAAACATAAAGAGTCATTCTTGTTACAATGTTCAGGAGACTCCGAAAGCACTATTCAAGTGTAACAGCAAAGCTGATCTGGTATTTTCCCCCTATTTTGTCAACTGGGTTTTGTTGAGCTACAGAAAAACATAACAGTCGACAAAAATAAATTGATTATGGGTTTCAGTAACGTCCTTATGTCATTTAAACTGCTTATGGCCATCAGTCATTTTACACATTAATTAACTGGAATCATTCTTCCGCCTCCCTTTCTCTCCTTGGTAAACAAGACTGACTCACATGTCGAAACACTAAAGAATATGGTACTTGCAGTCGGCAATGACAAATTTATTCCATGAACAAAAGTAATCAATAACAGGGAGTTTACAGAGAGAATGAATAGAATTCAACTGGTCATGTGATTTCAACATAACAGCCTCAACGAGGTGACCCGCTCCATCTAAAATACATTACTGATATGATTGGAGTCTTAATCTCATGTGAGAGTACATAATTTTAAACCATTTTCAAATGACTTAAAGGGATATTTCACGCAAAAATTAAAATTCGTCATGGTACTCTCGTGAACACACGTCGAAGACTAACACGGAAGAGAAGAACTGTTGAATAAAGTCGTTATTTTTGTTTTCTTTGCGCACATAAAGTATTCTCGTAGCTTTATAAAATTATGGTTGAACCACTATATGTCACATGGACTATTTTAACAATGACCTTACTACTTTTCTGGCCCTTTTATGTCTATGGAGGGTCAGAAAGCTCTCAGATTTCATCAAAAAATATCTTAATTTGTGTTCTGAAGGGGATGAACGAAGGTCTTACGGGTTTGGAACGACATGAGAGTGAGTAATTAATGACATTATTTTCATTTTTTAATGAACTATTCCTTTAATTTCTTTGTGTAAAAGCTTTAAACGAGGGGCAAAAATTCCTGTGCATCTTTAAACAGGTTTTAAAAATTTAATTAACTGTAGACAAGAATACAAAGTGCATCGAGTTAAGGCTAAATCAAAAATCACTGCCTCTGTATTGCAAGTTATAAACAGTGCTACTGGCCAAATATATTTTTAATACTGATCGCTATACTCAAGGGGCATTAATCTGTTATCGACACTTAAAACATGTCCCATCAGGCTTCAATCTTTGTAGACAACAAACGTCATTTGGATGGTGGCCTCTGTGTGACATTTGTCACAGTGGCACCGCAGCACTGATTGCATTGGGGATCTCAGAACTGTCCTGATCCAGTCCCAAGATTTCATCTCTATAGCTCTGAAAATTACACCAGAAAACCCTTGAGAGGAAAGTAAACATTTGGAGTAGGTGGTAAATACGTGCTTATGCAGGCAGTTTGGGGTCACATTCAAAACTACAGCAAATGCATAATAATATAATATAATATAATATATAAAAACCTTTTTAATAGTTATTTTTACTTTACGTATAATATCCATTTTATTTATATGCACAGGTGCACAATACTGGTGTCACGTCCACCCAAATGTAATTTTTATTCTTGTTCTATAAAACTGAAATCTCTTCAAAGTTACTGCAGTAAGTGTTTCTGAAGGATCCTTGAAGCTGCATGTCTCTTAGGGCCGAGATAGCATCAACTCATACAACACGTCACCTTCAGTTGGCCTCAAAAACAAACCTCAATCCACTCATGCAGGCATGTCAAGCAGCAGCGGAGGGGCTGAGAGATCCGATGTCTGAGATGCATCTGTAATCTTCATCTCACCGTGTGGGACAGATATGTCTCAGCAGAGTACAGAGCTGGATAGATTCAATTACAGGAGCAGCGCTGAGGAAAAACAGCTGTCTAGCTAGTATGGCCTAAATCTGGTTAAATACCATTAGACGGCACAACTGGAAAGGTCACCGATAGAGAACGTCAGAGAACGTCTACAATCTCTGATGTATAAGACAGTGAAAAATGCATTATGAGAAGATTCTCCATATTTCTCTCAAGATTTATGTACTTCTCTGTATAAAAGCTGAAAAAAGGCATGAATAACAAGATGATTTTTGAAAGTTATCATCAATAATGATTAAAGATGCACTGATATTACAATTCTGGCCAAAACCAACATGTTATAATGATGATCAATAAATTGACGATATTAAATTCTACACTACTTTGTCAAAATAAATTAAAATAAACAGAGTGTGGGTTCCCTTCCACTGTCATCTTTGTTTTGCTTAGTTTAAAATACACTTCATATTCAGCAATATTATTGGCTTGACTGCACTGACACTATCGAATGAGAACAAAACCTGAACTGAACTGAACCGAACAATGACATTATTGTCTTCTGCTTACTAGCTGAAACAAATTTCAATCAACATTGAACTGACACAAGCTGAATAACGACACTACTTTGTTCAGTAGAGCTGCTTATAGTTGAACTGAACTCGTTTCATAATGAATGAACTTTACACAATTATTAAACTGAACTGAACTGAACCAACACTGAACTGACTGGAGCTGAATAATGACACTATTGTCTTGCCACAGCTGCGTTATAGCAAAATTTGGATTTACCTCATATTTGAAGTTTGCATCACTGATTCTCTTACTTTTCTGTTTAATACTGAGAAGCTGATTTAAAACAACCTCTAAGTGCTAAAATAAATAAAGGTGATTTGACTTTACTTAAATTTAAGTATCACAGCATTATAATGTACAGTATAAAAATGTAATTTGCTAAGGATTAACCAAAACAATATCTCTAACATTACCAACATGGCACAGATGCATCGAGAATCACTAGTTGCAGTGATTTAATACAACGCTTCAATAAAAGCGCAGACTTTGGACTCAGAGTGAAGAGGTTTCTTGAGGGCATCCCTAACAACACAACTGACAATCCCTTGGCGTATGAGCTACATGTGGGTGGCCTTCAGCCATCATCAGTTTCCATGGCAATGGAGTACGGGGGGGGGGGGCAAAAATCTTTATTTAGGCAAAAATCTAAATAAGATCTCAAGGAAATAGAGATAGCTTGAAGCGAGTGAAAGAAAAGTACAGTTGACGTTGCATGCACATGCCACTGGCACCCCAGACTGCTGTAGGAACTCTGCCACCATGAGTACAACTAGCAGAAGCATGTTACTCATTTTTGACTTCAACTCGCCACAGTATTTCAGCAAGTTGTACTTGTTCTTTCTTTTGAGACCAAGCTTAACTCTCCCAGCTTTATCTGTGGCGTATTCGAATTAAGTCTGCTTCAATATAAATATGCCCTAACACTCGAAAATTATGTAAAGCCAGCCAATCAAACTGTATCTTGATATTTCAGACAGATTTTACCATTTTGTGTGTAGGGTCAGTGAACGGGCTCAGATGCTGAGACTATTGCAAGTGACATAATATCTGCAATAAATATAAAAAAATGGCCTTTGCTAATAAATATTGCTATTTTGTACTGTTCTCTAAAGTCCACTTATAATGTTATCAAGATTTTTACATCAAAAAACAACATAATTTAGAAGTAAAAGGCTATTTTCTGTCCTGTTTTTAATCCCCCCTCATCAGAACACTCTGTTTGAATAGGTGTGGCAGATTGTAGACTTGGAAGTAAATGTCCACTGCTATCATGATTGATTAACAGTTGTATATGTTTGACAGCTTACATTCCGCATAGACGGATGCTGCTGTGATTTAGGTTATAAAGTCATAAATAATAAAGTAAATCAAATACAGTTTATAGTTTGGGTTCTGCGTAGACCTGATTTGCCGCTCTCGTTATTTACACTTCATGTGTGAATCAGTGGGCGGGGCTAAACAGGCAGTGATGTAGAAGCAGGCATTGATATTCTTCTGCGGAGGTGGAGTACAGCCACACTATTAAGTCATAAAGTAGAACATTCCACAACCCGTCATTTTGACTAGCTTCAATAGAAGCTGTTTTTAGACTAACGAGAAGGTTGTGAGTTCTGAAACGTAGAGAATATTTATATAGTACAATGACCTCTTATATATCAAAAGATCAAGGGAATTTTGATTTCTCAGTTCATGAACCCTTTAAATATATTTTAGATTAATTTTATCTGCTTAAATTTCCCTAATATTTCGGCAATTTTTTATTGTCTCTAAGTAGAATTTGCAATATATTATGGCATTTGAAGGTTTAAAAGTTGGTTTGATTGTATGGAATACTGGTACAAAAAAGTACAGGTACTACAAATGTAAAATAGCCTGATAATATTAGGCACCTGACAACATTGTGCTGCTATTTAGCACAGTTCTGCAGTGCAGACGTGTGACGTGAAGCATGTAAACAAATGTATGGTTCAAAGCTGTACCTTCATCAAGCCAGTTCTATTACGAACATACAGTAAATGCAAATGCGTTGTCAGTTCAAATAAATAAAACAAGTTCAGTTCAGCAGTAAAAAAGTACAAAATGTGGTCAAAACAAGGGGTCAGAGCAGCTGAATTACATACAGCTTATACAGCAAGAGAGACTTTCAGTGACATTTTACAGAGGTGACTTTGCTTCTTCACAGACATGCTCCACACCTTTAATGATCTGTGAATGTTCTGTACCGCTCCTGGATTCACATCCATATTCTAGAGATATTCCTATCTTTTCATTTTCATTCTCCTGTGCAATGCATGGAAACTGTGACTAAACCGCAGGAAATGAATGCAAGTTGAACGCAAGGTGAACCAACCATATTACAATATGATATACTTTGTGTGTGCGCATTTCACAATATTAAAATTGATATTCAAACACATATCTCTGTCTCTCTCTCTGACCTTGCACACTCAACCTGTGACAGTCATGCATCTACACAAATTTGTTTGCAAATCATTTCAAAACAGAAAAAATACATAAGCAATCACACCTTCCCATCACATATAATTTTGATGATAGCAGCAGTATTTTTCAGGTGCTTGTTATAAGATACTGTACTCTATATTACCTACTGTAATACCTATTTTTATCACATCTTCTGATCTTCCAAATGTACTTCGTTAATTATTCTAACAAATCTTTTAATTACATCCATTATTCATATTTTTGCTCATTGTGCTGCTTGATTCTACATGCATCAGTAAGACAGCTCAACAGGAGTGCAGAGATTGAGAGATCTCCCAGAGACTACAGACAAAGCACTATGCAGTTAAAAGCCGATACAGAATATAAACCTCTTAAATAGATTAGTAAAAGTCAAGGTTTGCTGTAAAAGCTGTAAAACTTCTCCATAAGACAAAGCTCAGCCTATGGGTTTATGGTCAGACGTATTCCAGATCTTGATTTTAGTCCCTAGTTTGTCTTTGGCAGACATCCTGTTCATCTCCCATCTAATCAATGTAAATGGATTTTTGAAATTAAAAATCTATGCTGCCCAATTCCGTGTGAGTAGATGTATCTCCCCACAGAGGGACTGTGCATTAGCGTGTAATGCCATTACAGATAGCTGTGGGGCAGGAACTGACTGACGGGACCTGTTCAGATATCATGCGAGGACAGAGTGAGGACAAGACAGACACCAGACCACTCTCCACCTCCTTATTACTTGTCTGCATGGTCGCTAACGAGAATGGTATCTTATGACAAGATACTAATGTCCATGTCTGGTCCAGGAAGACTGGACATTTGACACTGTATGTGGTTTAATTTTATGAATCTTAACATCACGAGAGTAAGGGGCCATCCCAATAGAATGCATTTTTACATTCCACTGCAATACTTTTTCATTGTTTTTATGTAAACATGCTCTAGATCAGTGATGGGCAAACGTGGCCCTTTCAGGCCACTTTCCTGCAGAGATTTGATCCAACCCTGATATGACTCACCTGCCTGTAGCCTTCTAGTAGGCTTGAAGACAATAATTAGCTGGTTCAGGTGTGTTTGATTAGGGTTGGAGCTAACCTCTGAAGGAAAGTGGCCTGGAAGGGCCAAGTTTCCCAAACCCTGCTCTAGATAGACGTGTTTGACCATCGCAGTAAACCTTGCTCTTCTTTAAAGGGATAGTCCCCCAAAAATGAAAAGTCATTCATTACTCACCCTCATGTAGTTCCAAACCAGTAAGATCTTCATTCATCTTCGGAACACAAATTAAGATTTTTTTTTAAAGTTATATTTATGGGCCTTTATTGGATAGGACAGTAGAGAACATGAAAGCATTGGGTGGAGCATTGGGACAGGAAAGCATTGGGTGGAGAGAAGGAGGCAGGATTGGCAAAGGACCTCAAGGACCAGTGGTACTGTCGTGAACGCGTTTCGAATTCTGACACATAAGAGAAGAAATTGTTGATCTTTATTTTTGTTTTCTTTGCACACAAAAAGTATTCTCATAGCTTCATAAAATTGCGGTTGAATCAATGATGTCACATGGACTATTTTAACAATGTCCTTGCTACCTTTTTGGGCCTTGTACGTGTCAGTTGCATTGCTGTCTGTGCAGGGTCAGAAAGCTCTTGGATTTCATCAAAAATATCTTAATTTGTCTTCCGAAGATGAATGAAGGTCTAACAGGTTTGGAACGACATGAGGGTGAGTAATTAATAACAGAATTTAAATTTTTGGGTGAACCATCCCTTTAACAATCCATAAAAAGTGAATATTTTAACATTTCAGACAAAATATTGCCTCTATTGCCCCACCAACTCAGCAAACAACATGCATCAGCTGCATAACATTCCTGAATGAATCAGCCATTTTGAACAAATCTGTTAAGTCAATGATTCAATGACTCACTCATGAAAATGTGGTCATGTTTCATTCCCGGATGAACATATCAAATGCGCTTTTAAATGTTCAATGACTCGCTCATAAAGACCTTTTTCCTTTACTGAACGAATCAGTTAAATCAATGAATCATAAAGACAGTCATGTGTATTTGTATTTGTGTATAAAAATATTTGATCACACTTAACAGTTATTAGTTTGGCAGCATAAATATCTGTGTTTGCTAGTTTTTTGCTATATATGCAAGACAAAAAAAATCATATCAGGAAGTTAGTGTCAAGCCTTGAGTGCCAACTTGTTTTCCTGCCAATAAATTCAATAAATGGCCCTGTGGTTCACACGCACAGAGAGTGTGAACCAGCTCTGGAGCAGGGTCAGGATAAAAACCTTGTTTACAGTATAGACACTCGTCTCCCTTGGCAACACAGCGGGCAAGAATTCTGCTAACACAACAAAAAAGCAAAGTGAGGAGACACTTAAAGAGCTCATGAATTAAAAAGATGAAAAATAAGACTCTATGGCTTTAATTGAGTTTTCTCTCTCTCTCTCTCACACACATACACATACCCACAGCACCACACAAGCCCTCTTTCTGAGTAAATTATTCTACTTGCCTCTCAATATTCTCAAATCACTCAAGCAGAAGCGTCTGTGAAATCTAGTTGGACTCTTGTGAATCGATTTCAAACATGATGCTCACTGAAGTGAATAAACATTTTCCATAAAGACAGTACAGGCTGATGCTTCTCTCTCGTACTGTGTTTGATAACTGTCATGTAACAGAGGAAAACTATTTCCATCAGAGAACATTATATAACTACAGTGAGGACTATGGTAACATGTTCATTTAAATATTTAATTCTCATGTAGCAGATTTAATTTCCTTTCTGATTGCTCTCCGTGGTTCATCAGGAAGCAAAGCTTAGTAAAAGCATGATGTAATCATGTACATTTAACAGCACTGCACTTCTAATGTGACTGTAGTGCCAATAGGTCAAATTAAAGAAGGTTGTTTACAAGAGAGTGGTCAGGAATGAGGGATGAAATAAAGTCTGCCGTTCTAATTGGATTGTGGTGTGTGATTTAATGTGGAAGTAATAAAGTCAGAGGCTCTGTATAATTTCGATTGATAATAAATATGGAAAAGTCAGTGTTCTTATCAAACAAAATGTTTTGACTACATAATGAGGCTGCATAACTGAATAAACAAATGGCACAAAGAAAATGGCTACAGTTTAACCCACATTAGGGTTGAATCGTTAACAAAACTTTGGCTTTAATACAATACCTGCTTTTGTATAGAAGCAAAATCATTACCTTAGGAAACAAATAAACAGTCTGAGCCAGCAATGGAATGAAACTCAGGGCTGTCAATATCATAATAACATCAGCCTGATTCGATAATGAAATGTCAAGTTAGCACGTTAACATATTCAATTCATTTTTTAGGATAGAAAACAAAATGTCTCGGGTTTTATCTGACAATATTTTGGTTAGATTTCTGAAAGACCACTCACTGATTCGGTTTTTCAAACTGCATCAAAAAAACATGGGAAATGCAAACACTGAACTCAATGTAAACTTGTGATAATTTAACAACTTTCCTCAAACTCAAATCGAAAAATGTAAGAAAAATATTTTTTCCTGCTGTTGTCTACATCAAAAATACAATAAAAAATTGTTTAACTTATTTTTTTAAGTAAAGACATTCATAATGTTATAAAAGATTTGTTCTGTTTCAAATAAATGCTGCTCTTTTGAACTTCGTATTCATAAAAGAATCCTAAAAAGGGAACAGAATCACATTTTCCCCAAACATATTATAAGCAGCACAAATGCTCGTATTACTGATAAGAAATGTTTCTTGAGCACCAAATCAGCATTTCTGAAGGATAATGTGACACTGAAGACTGGAGTAATAGCTGCTGGAAGTTCTCAGGGCTAAATTAAAAGTTAAAATGTATTAAAATACAAATCAGTTATTGCAAATTGTACTAATATTCCACAACATTACTGTTTTTCTGTATTTTTTGATCTAATAAATGCAGACCTGTGAGCAAACACATACAAAGAATCTAACTGGCCCCAAATATTTTAACATTATACTGCATGTAAAAAAAATTCCACCTGGACTTGATTATATACAAAGTTATAATACTGTAATTTTTAAGTAACCAACTTAATGATCAACTCTGACTAACATAAAGATCACAATCTTGCTGAAGCCACATTTTCTCATTGTCAGATTGTTGTTGTTTTTTGCCATCCTATCAGACTGTAGTGCACTAAGATGCAGTGCTATGCCTATGTGTGTTTTCTGTGTTTCTGCAGCTATAGATTTCTTCCAGCTGTTTAACTCTGACCCACGCAGGCTGTATGCCTGCCACCAGCCTCCAAAATGTCTCTGCTGCCACTTGGATGAAGTGCTGGTTTTGATGACTGTTTGGATTCAAAGAGGTTGTGGCCTCCAGCTTGGCAAACTGTCATCCTGTATCTCGTTCCTTTTATGTTTTTATCAGAGTGAATCAGACAATTTAAGATTCAATCAGATTGGTGTTTAAACAACCCAAAGAGCCAAATTCCACAAAGAGGCCCAGGATAACAAGACAACATCATAAATCTGTCCACGATATCCTGGCGCCACGAGTCTGAAGCAAATCCACCAACTAGCAGCTTTCAGTAGCTCACAGCATTAAAACAAAAGAACACTTATTGATAATTCCAACTCTGGAAGGAGTTTGTCAATTTTGGCGCAAGTAACCAATATTAATGACCATCACATGTAAATCATGCATGAGCTAGACTTTCTCGGATTGATTTCCCTCCACCTAGAAGACAAAGACCAGGCTGAGATTCCTTCTAAACTCTTTTGACCTTTGGTCTTCACAGAACATGTCGTCACGTTCACAGAATGGCACAGAAACTGCTTTTACATTTATATATGCACCTAAATGATGCTAAAAGGACTTATGAGCAACTAATCATTTCTATGCATAACTCCATATTATGTATGTAACCCACACATTTGACTCTCATCTCCTAATCACTCATTGTGTATGTCTTTTGAAAAACTATTGAATATTTTATAGGATTATATTCATGTTGGGTATGTATGTGTTTGAAAATTCATGCTTTAAATGTTTCTGTCAATCAATTCTTTGTAAAATGTATCAGATTCTTGTTATAGAAACCTTTGTCTAAATTATACTCTGCATGAGCGGGAAAATTTGGACCATGTGACTGATAACATGTTGATTTATGTATTGGGAGGAGAAACATAGCAACACCCCAAAGCTAAGACAATGTCTAATTGGTCAAGACACCATTTGGGATGTGTCCAACAGCCGACTTTAAAAACTCAGGACACCAACAAAATTAGCTTTTAGCCGCCGCTTTTAGCTTTTTTTGCTTTTTGCATTAGGGCAATCCGCAACCTCGGGAAACCCCTTTCTGCAAGGACAACAAAGGGAACCCCCTACACAGGCAACGCAAGTACCTCCAGATTCTAGCTGAACTGGTGCATTTAATATAAATTTTAACCTCATTAATGAATTCAATGCGAGGGTTAATTAAATGATTGATGGTTGTTCAGGACTAAGCAATTGCACATATTGCTATAAACTTGGGATTTCACATTTTCATTCTCTTAAACTCATTCTTTCCTTACTTTCTCTCTTTCTGAAACCTGTGTGAATGAGTGTGTTTATGTGTTAGATTAGTTTATATGTCTTAGATTTATCCAATAAAGTCTTATTTATATTGAAAAGAGAAGTATCTTGTGTTTTGTGCTTACAAGTTAATGTCTTCAACTGCCGATCTTGTTACTGTGCTAATTAATAGTGTTTTCACTATATTTTGGATTTTAAAGGGGTCATATGATGCTTTTTTAAAGATCATTATTTTTTGTATTTGGTGTAACAGAATATGTTGACATGCTTTAATGTTCAAAAAACACATTATTTTTCAAATACTGTACATTATTGTAGGTCCTCTATGCCCCGCCTCTCTCAAACGCTTCGTTTTCTACAAAGTCCCTCCTTCTGACAAGTGCAGTCTGCTCTGATTGGCCAGCTGACCCAGTGCATTGTGATTGGCCGAACACCGCAAGCACTCATCGGAAATGTAACGCCCCTTACCATAATCGCGAGCTTCATCTTTCAAAATAAATGTAAAGACAGTAAATAATGTCATTAGTTTTACCATCAGTTCAAACCCGAAAGGGGAACAGAGTCTCATGACAGACACAGTGATGAATATGTGTTTGCAGTACACAAGCCACGGTTAAGACAGCTGACTCCACTGTGATGTGATGTGTCTCGCTCTCTCTCTCTCTCTCTCAATTCAATTCAATTCAAACAGCTTTATTAGCATGACAAAAATAATTTTTTGTATTGCCAAAGCATTAAGACAACAAAGAGAATGGTTTAACATTTGAACATTTACATTAGAACATCTTAACATTTATGCCCAAAGATACATATAGGGAAAAATAAATAAATAAATAAATCAAATAAAAATAAATGATAATAATAATGATTTTCCTGTAGCAACTGCTAGACAGAGAAATGTAACATTATGTACATGTAAATGTTCAGATGTTAAACCATTCTCTTTGTTGTCTTAATGCTTTGGCAACACAAAATGTATTTTTGTCATGCCAATAAAGCTAGCGCTCTCTCTCGCGCTCTCTCTTTCTCTCTCTCACAAACACACAGCGTCTCCCTGACATGGCTGCTTCAACACTAACTGCGGTTACTGAAAGCACGCCTTCTTTCTTTGCATGAACATTTGGGCGGCATTATGCTAATATTTCCACATAGTGAGGTAGATATGTGGGGGCGTGTTAGAACCAGACGTTTTAGGGGGGCGTGGCAGAGTCTTAACTTTGAAAAATAATATCTCTTTGGTTTTGAGACTTTAGTCTTTGCAACTTCAGGGATCTTATCTATGCACAATCAGCTTGTAACACTCCAAAGAGAAA
>NW_015505233.1:6400310-6400629 GCF_001515645.1 Sinocyclocheilus grahami | reverse complement strand
TTAGATTTATCCAATAAAGTCTTATTTATATTGAAAAGAGAAGTATCTTGTGTTTTGTGCTTACAAGTTAATGTCTTCAACTGCCGATCTTGTTACTGTGCTAATTAATAGTGTTTTCACTATATTTTGGATTTTAAAGGGGTCATATGATGCTTTTTTAAAGATCATTATTTTTTGTATTTGGTGTAACAGAATATGTTGACATGCTTTAATGTTCAAAAAACACATTAATACTGTACTACTGTACATTATTGTAGGTCCTCTATGCCCCGCCTCTCTCAAACGCTTCGTTTTCTACAAAGTCCCTCCAGTGCAGTCT
>NW_015505233.1:6388196-6400229 GCF_001515645.1 Sinocyclocheilus grahami | reverse complement strand
CTTTCAAAATAAATGTAAAGACAGTAAATAATGTCATTAGTTTTACCATCAGTTCAAACCCGAAAGGGGAACAGAGTCTCATGACAGACACAGTGATGAATATGTGTTTGCAGTACACAAGCCACGGTTAAGACAGCTGACTCCACTGTGATGTGATGTGTCTCGCTCTCTCTCTCTCTCTCTCTCTCAATTCAATTGAATTCAAACAGCTTTATTAGCATGACAAAAATAATTTTTTGTATTGCCAAAGCATTAAGACAACAAAGAGAATGGTTTAACATTTGAACATTTACATTAGAACATCTTAACATTTATGCCCAAAGATACATATAGGGAAAAATAAATAAATAAATAAATCAAATAAAAATAAATGATAATAATAATGATTTTCCTGTAGCAACTGCTAGACAGAGAAATGTAACATTATGTACATGTAAATGTTCAGATGTTAAACCATTCTCTTTGTTGTCTTAATGCTTTGGCAACACAAAATGTATTTTTGTCATGCCAATAAAGCTAGCGCTCTCTCTCGCGCTCTCTCTTTCTCTCTCTCACAAACACACAGCGTCTCCCTGACATGGCTGCTTCAACACTAACTGCGGTTACTGAAAGCACGCCTTCTTTCTTTGCATGAACATTTGGGCGGCATTATGCTAATATTTCCACATAGTGAGGTAGATATGTGGGGGCGTGTTAGAACCAGACGTTTTAGGGGGGCGTGGCAGAGTCTTAACTTTGAAAAATAATATCTCTTTGGTTTTGAGACTTTAGTCTTTGCAACTTCAGGGATCTTATCTATGCACAATCAGCTTGTAACACTCCAAAGAGAAAAGAAAACTTGAAATCGCATCATATGACCCCTTTAATATCCATTGCAGAGTTGATGTTATACAGCTCGTTCAATGAATCACTGGCCGACTCAGTGATCAGCCGTAAAACAGCGATTCTGTCTAAATTCCCTATAAAATCAAAAAAAGAATTCCCTTTGAGCTAAATGGACCTGTTTCCCTTACATTAGAAGAATCCAACTGTTTTTCACTATCATCTTTTTCTTTTCCTTTTCCTCTTCCTCTTTCTTGAGAGGCTGCAAGGGCAAATATTCACCAGTGATGTAGTCTACATGATACGCAGGTATATGCCGTATACCCATTAGGCAAGGTCAAGAATTTCCGTATACCCACTTAAAAAAGCGCGAGGATACGTAACAACAACGTTTTGTGACAAAACTTTCACACGGTCCATTCGCGATCAATCCATGAGTGATAGCGTTCCTTTGGTCCCCCTCGCAGTGGCGTAGCGCAAAATCGCGGGGCGATTTGTCACTGTTACGTAGCAATATTGGAAATATTTCTCTTTTAAACCATGAATGCTGATATTAAGCAGCGTGCAAACTTTGTGCAAGAGTTATGCTGGTGAACGTCTTAACCTCGGTCAATTATACAAAGTGAAAGTAAAAAAGTAAAAACTGACGGTGCATATTCTCTCAGAGACGACAAGAGACGAATCTACTTCAACATATGCTGATAACGGCATAAAACGGTCTTGAATTATTCCCTTAATATTTCTCTTTAGATACTGTGTGTGTCTGTGTATAGCAGTAAACCGAATACAATGTTTATATCTCGTTTCAGATGATGAGAGATGAGAACTCCTGGCCAGCCTTGTGGCCTGAAAGTCAGGCTAGGGAATTTAAAAACAGGTACTCTTAAATGTGCATTGAAAATTGCCAGCTGATAAAACCTGGACCGTATTCATATAACATCTAAGAATAAATGTAGCTCTTAACTGGCTGAGTTCAACAGTAGAAAATCAGTCCAGTCTCCCAAGCTGGAAATGTCATTGGCTGTTAAAGTCTTGTGTTGCTTATAATAAATTAATAAATAATAATATAATAATAATAATATGTTTAATTTATATAGCGCCTTTCAAACACCCAAGGACACTTTACATAAGGTAAATAACAGATAGTGTACAACATATAAACAGCCAAACAGCAGACAGAGGTGAAATAATATGCAATATACAAGATAAGTTACAAAAGCATAGAACAGAAAATTAAGGCAAGCGATTAATTAAGAAACATTGTAAATAGGTGAGTTTTGAGAGCAGTTTTAAAGGTCTTGAGTGAAGAGATAACGCAGAGATATTGTGGTAGTTTATTCCAGAGCTTGGCAGCGGAAATGCAGATAGCCAGAATTTGGGTACTGCAAGCATATTTTCAGAGCTCGATCTCAATGTATGGGAAGGGACATACAGTAGGGGAGAATTAATTGAGAAAGGTAAGAAGGTGCTAAACCATGACGGGCCTTGAAACAAGAATCTTAAACTGAATACGATAGCTGACATACGATGTAGGCAGATTTTTTGGTAAATGTAAGAACACGAGCTGCTGAATAAGCTGCAAGTGATTAAGGACTTTGTTGGGTAGCCCAAAAAACAAGGAGTTACAATAATCCAGACGCAACGTAATAAACGCATGAACAACAGTTTCAGCATCTTTGAAATTTAAAGATGTTTTTAAAAATTAAAAAATTGACATGTTGATATCACACAAGCAGTCTATAAGAATGCTCTCAGATGCAAACTGTATGCATTAGTGAGTGTTGTGGTGCTTATGGGGTGTCGCTCTGGGACGGGTGAGTATGAGGCTGGGTGGAAAAAATCACTGTATACTCACTACAAAAAAACTAGACTACACCACTGATATTCACAATATATTTATGATGATTTTGCTAGTGATACATAAAACTAAACAATTGTTTGTCATTATTTGTAATCAAATTGTAAATATGAAACATTTTCACATAATATACATATAAAATATTCTATATATTCAATTATTTTAGTAAAATATAGGTATGTAAATATTGCAAATTATTATCATGTATTACCATATTGATGCCAATTCATTTAGGCAGTTTCAGTGCAAATAGATCATCAAAAGGATTTTAAAAAAATAATTCAATATTTCAGTCAGGCCCTCCAATTCAATTCAATTCAAAGTTTTTCAGCAGAGCCATTAGATCTTCCTCTTTCCTCCACAGCAGTAACTAAACCTTCTGACTCGGCATACTTAATCCACTGAGCTGAAGCCACATGATTTACTTGTAAATGGCTGTACATATTAATTGAAAATGTCCAGCTAATGAAGTTATGTGGATATGCATGTATGCATGGCTAAATTCGGAATGGAATACTAGCTTACCACTTTCTGAACGCTGCATTTTACTTATTTGTAAAAAATATGTTTGGCAAACAAAGTGCTATACAAAAAAGTCTTGACAGTAAAAATTATAACATGGTGTAACATTATTATTACTCTGAGGAGTACATTCCACTGAAAAATAGTGGAAAATAGCAAAACTTCTTCAAGTGACACCTAACTTTTATTTTGATGGTATGTCGCTAAGTTTCTGTTTATGTATATAAGGACAATCGTTTTTCTCCACTGAAGTAGTAAAATGCTCATTATGTAAACTCAGAGCACTTTTGGAGATGAAGTTTATGTGTTCATGTCCTCATATACAGCAGTGAGACAGCAGATGCTGAAAGCACCACGAGCATCGCACAAGCTCATTCGCACAGAACTGAGACACAGAAATCATGAGGCCATACTGATCTCAGCAGATAAATTTGCTGATGACAGTATACAGCAGATAAATATGTGTGGAGCATGCTGAATAAATTAGTAGTTTTGAAGGTAAGTTTACTCTTGTAAAGCCGAACACTGCAAAATCATCACTGATTCACATTCAACCAACATGCAAAACACAAAGTCTGAATAAGGAACCTCAGCTCAGACCAAAAGGAAGCACAAAATGATATGAAACATGAGTGCACTGAGATAATAAAAAGAAAAGAAAGAAATGTAAAGAATGACAGCAGATTAGTGGCTAGAGGTCGACCTGATAGTGGATTTTGCCGATACCGATAGCAAGGTTGGACCACACTGGCCGATACCGATTAATTAACCGATAGTTTTCAAATTGATACTGAACAAAAACTAAAGTAGTGCTTTATTAACAAAAACAGTACTGAACCATACTAGTAGTAGTAGTAAAAAATAATAATAGTAATAGTAAATGTTGAAATTAACACACTCTAACAAGGAACAATACTTACACAGCTTTCATTAATCTTGATGCTACAAATGGACTCTTATTTTAAAGTGTTACCATTTCATTTCAACTGTCATGCACGATGCACATCTTTAAATATATGCACAAAGGCTATAGCATTAAAATTATATACATATGGATATTGTATGTATACTCTCACACTTTAACTGCTTCTATTCTTGAACACTTGATGATTATCTACTCAAAATAAAAGCGCAGCGCTGAGTCTAGGAGAACTCACCGGTATCACACACACTCCGGACGCGTCGAGTTCAACGAGCAGCGGTCTAAAACAGTTTATTTAATCACCAAACGGACACAAGTTTACTTCAAGAATTAACTATTTGGCATGGATGAGTTTGAAGTTCGGTGTTTAAAAAAAACGGAGCAAACGGAAAGAGAAAGCGCAACCTACAGTATATTATAGCTCTATAAATGAAGCACACAGACTTTATTCGAGCCACAGAAAGACAAACGTTTTGCTGAAAATGCACAATACACAATTCATTATGTACATTAACAACGATTTGGGACCAATATAATGTAATTTAAAGGAAAACTATGTGAATGGCGCTCTGTGGCGCGGCAGGATTTTCTGTCGGCTGCATTTAAATCCACGTCTGAAGTTTCCCGCTCTGTTCAGCGTGCAGTATCATGTCTCTAAACAAATAGCACGTGCTGTCAGTGATTTCAACCACTAGAGGCCGCTCTCGCACTGTGTAATGACAGCAGACCCTTCTCAGCCGCTCCAGCAATGGACGCAACCCGGAAAACTATCGGCATGGATTTTTGTCGATAACCGATAGTTCCAGCAATCAACTATCGGTGCCGATTAATCGGCAAAACCGATACATCGGTCGACCTCTATTAGTGGCACTGCTGCTCAGTGTGTTTGTGAATCAGAAGAAGCAGCGGGTGAAGCAGAGAGAGACGCAGCCTCGTTTCTACTGAAGGTAGCCAGCTGTGATGATGCAAGCAGCAAGGAATCACAACACAATGATCGCAAGCAGCTCGGCATCATGATGAATTTAAGCATTAAAAGCAGATGAGTGCATGTGCTTTCTGAACTCCCCACCGTGCCATTAGAGCACACAAACACAGTCTGGGTTAAGTGTTAACTACCACACACAGTTCTGGAGATGAGAAACACACTCACCTTCGGTCTCACCACACAATGTGCACTGTGACTCTACAGAATAAAAAAAAAAAAACAAGAAAGAGAGAACTTAGAGCAAACTTTTACATACACAGCATATTGCGAGGATAATCTCCCATGTCCAAAATAAAAACTTAATTTTTCATAACTGGGTGTTTTTCAACTACAGGCACTTCTATGTCCAAAGGGTCAATTTAATTTCATTAAAGAAAAATGAAAAGCTCTCCCAGAAACGAACTAACCCTCAGATTATCCAAGATGTAAATGAGTATGTTTCTTCATCAGAACAGATTTGGAGAAATTTATCATTACATCACTTGCTCGCTTCACAAGACATCAATTGTTGGCGTCGTATGGGTTACTTATGGATTATTGTGGGCTCTCATTGTGATGGCACCCATTCACTGCAGAGGAACCATTGTTGAGCAAGTGATTTAATGCTGATTTTCTCCAAATCTGTTCCAACAAAGAGACAAACTAAGGTGAACTACTGGGTGAACCTTTAGTGCAGAACACGCATAGAAAATACTCCGAATATAGAAAATACTCCGAATATGATATAATATCTTTATATAAACTCAATAAATACAAAAAATACAACCCAGATTATTGTAATATTGTAAATAAATGCATATATTAGTCTATAAATTAAATACAAAAAGGTATATAAAAGCCATGAACGCCACTGTAACACTCGACTTTTTCCCTTGCTTTATGAAGGTCACATTATAACTGTCGTGGAAACTTTTTTGCAACTTTTCTAATCTCCAAATGCATCATAAAAAAATTATTAAAACTATGATAATTTAAACATTGAAATAATCACGCTTAATCAAAAAAAGTAGTGTTAGTGAATTGCCTAAGATGTGAGACAAAATGTATGCACACATACTGTATTTCAGTGGACAAATTAAATATAAAATCAGCAAAAGTATGATTAATGAGATTTTTTAAGTGCCTATAGCTTAAATAATAAACTACCCAATCATTCATACAGTAAATAAACATGATTCCACTCAAGCATCTGTTTTGTTTGTCCCACCTGCTTTAGGTTTTCTCAGGATTTCTCTTCAATTAAATTTCAAAGTATTTTCGTAAAACATTTTGTACTCCATAATTATTTAATCTGTGGCCTCAATATGCAAAAATAACAAACAGATATTTTGGGTCCAATTACAATCTACTTTCTGAACACCTTTAAACACACAAGCTTGCACACACACACACACACACACACACACACACATTCGCAGTCAAAATCCAAACAAACACACAAACTAAAGCAAGGCTCAAGTATAAATGCATGCATTATGGCCATATCTTAGAACATGTAAATCAAAATATGAAGCTGTTACAAAAAACAACTCTATTCATCTGTAAAATATGGGCTCTTCAAAAGACTATGGCATAAAGAAATGGGAACACTATACAAATTCTGTCATGTATCAATTCAGTTTTCATTTCAGTGGCCATTAAATAGAAGCGTTTTATTATGAAAGTCCTTGCGGCACTACAGCAGTGATTTAAATAGTCGTTCTGCTGTGTTGAATGGATGGGTATCTGATTAGTAATTATTATATAGTACTGTCTATTTAAATCATACTCCCATGCCACTAATTAAGAACCAACTGACATTTGTTCATAATCATATTGAGAGATGTGAACAGGCAACAAATTCAAAAGATCTTCTCATCAAGTGTCTTGTGTTTCTGGTAGACTCCAAATATACAGAAGTCCAGTCCAAACATAATAATTGAAGCCTGAACTGGAAACATGATGAAGTATCTTTTCCAAACAGAAATGGCAAAAAAATACTTAAGCAAATGTAGCGAAAATCCTATTCCTTTCTCGGCCTTTATTGAAATGTTTACTGGAGCTTTCAATTCCTGATACCTTTAACTCCCTCTCTGAAAGTAAACCAACAAAACCTCAGACAGTGACACTACATATTTGTTATGTTACTCTTTCAAGTTTTGAAACAAGTTCGATTAGGACTTACCATGCAGCTAGAATTGGACAAAAAAAAATTACATGACAGCAACGTCCATATTTATAAAGATATTTACAGCAAAAGATAAATGCAGACACTGATCCAAGACCTTATCCCTGGCCAAGTTTGACTTGTGTCCCATTTGAGATTTTGAAGTCAAAAAGCCCCCATAGAAACCCAGAAAGAACAATATGCACACAAATTCTGGATGCAACATGAACGGGGACTACTGGTATCAGCTGTATGTGACTGAGCAAATTTCGTCTTGCGATTCTCCAAAATAAGAAGCATTAACTGTCTCTACCCAACCTGCATGTGAAAAAAGCATTTCAACTCATTCCACAACTAAGCATTCCATAATTAACACCAGTATTTGCATATTAGGCTTGTGTGCTCACACTCTCTGCTTTAGATGGCAGTTAACAGTGGGAGTGTCAGTGGTGATAATTAGCTTTTCTGTTCTGGTCTTTTTTCACAGGCACACAGAGGCTTTTCTTCAGCTCTGTGAGGAGACGAGGTGTTAATACCCGATTATATCATTATAGAACGATTCTACATACTATTTTTGTGAACATCAGTTCTCATTTGATGAGGTCATGAGAAACAAATTGATTAACACGAGTAGAATCATGTACTGAGGAAAACAAGTAAGCCTATGGAAGTCAGTTCAAAGATGATCAGTGCAGATACAATATATCGACAAGCTTCCTGGCCTGTGTAAACACACAGAAACGCACACACGCGTGTTACTCTATTTAGATTACTATTGATTTCAGTTTCTTCACTCTAAAATAATCCCTCTTGTGCTTGGCTAACTGCTCCTGTAGGAGCTGACAAAGCTCTTCTGAACTTTCAGATAGTATCAGATTTTAGGAAGACTGTTAGCACTCAGTCTATCATAAGCACTCTGCTTGTAAGAGCTCTCTCAGTCCCCAAGAGTAAAAAATATAACAACATACCATTCTGCAAAGGAATATACAGCAGCTGTGCTAACATTCAAACCAAACAGCAGATGCGAGAGTGATTTAAAAAAAAAAAGAAAAAAAAAATACATATACAGAGTCTCTTTCATTGTTACTAAGCTATATATATATATATATATATTACACAATTGTTAAGAAAATTACTTTTTGGATAAAATATTGTCAGGTTGTGCTCTGCTAAAGAAAATATCTCAAAACAAAGCCATAATTGTGAATCTCTTTGTTGAATGTATTGGTTGAGAGAATGATTCAGTGACTACTGAATGAATCAGTGTTGTTGAACAAATCAAGCGTAAGTGAAGAATTCAATGACTCATTCACATGTTCATAAACATGTCACTTGTTTTGTTCCTGAACGAATCATGTTTTTTTAAATAAATCAATTAATTAATAATATAATAATTTAATTTAATCTCATATCAATCAGCCCTGTATAGGGTTATTTTGTGGTTATGATCAACTGACTGTGGATTATCACTTACTGTAAAGTTTGAATTTTGAAGTATACCTGTATTTCTGCTATAGCTGCAGACCCAAAAGCACAACCATCTCATATTTACCTCCGTATTCATGCTGATCTAGAGGCAAAATGCTCTAGATCAGCATGAAGCCCCAATGTTGAGAATCCCAGAGGGGCCATACCTGCTTGTCTGCAAGACTGAATCATTCAAGGCACTTGACAATACAGATTGATTTCAGAAGAGCCATGTGTTCAATAAGGCCCAGCTCAGTATGAGCAGTTTTGATAAAGCTGTATACTAATTGACTTAACAAGGGGCATTCTGTCATATAATTACACCAGAGCTCCAGTCTGAGGACTTGCCAGTTTCTTCAAGAGGGCAAAGCTGGAAAATCTAAACATCTGTTCTTAGCCCTTTAACATTTTTTTAACAGAGCTTATCTTTTTTCCCATGCAAAGCTAGCTTAGTCTCTTTCATTGTTACTAAGCTATATATATATATATATATATTACACAATTGTTAAGAAAATTACTTTTTGGATAAAATATTGTCAGGTTGTGCTCTGCTAAAGAAAATATCTCAAAACAAAGCCATAATTGTGAATCTCTTTGTTGAATGTATTGGTTGAGAGAATGATTCAGTGACTACTGAATGAATCAGTGTTGTTGAACAAATCAAGCGTAAGTGAAGAATTCAATGACTCATTCACATGTTCATAAACGTCACTTGTTTTGTTCCTGAACGAATCATGTTTTTTTAAATAAATCAATTAATTAATAATATAATAATTTAATTTAATCTCATATCAATCAGCCCTATATAGGGTTATTTTGTGGTTATGATCAACTGACTGTGGATTATCACTTAATGTAAAGTTTTAATTTTGAAGTATACCTGTATTTCTGCTATAGCTGCAGACCCAAAAGCACAACCATCTCATATTTACCTCCGTATTCATGCTGATCTAGAGGCAAAATGCTCTAGATCAGCATGAAGCCCCAATGTTGAGAATCCCAGAGGGGCCATACCTGCTTGTCTGCAAGACTGAATCATTCAAGGCACTTGACAATACAGATTGATTTCAGAAGAGCCATGTGTTCAATAAGGCCCAGCTCAGTATGAGCAGTTTTGATAAAGCTGTATACTAATTGACTTAACAAGGGGCATTCTGTCATATAATTACACCAGAGCTCCAGTCTGAGGACTTGCCAGTTTCTTCAAGAGGGCAAAGCTGGAAAATCTAAACATCTGTTCTTAGCCCTTTAACATTTTTTTAACAGAGCTTATCTTTTTTCCCATGCAAAGCTAGCTTAGTCTCTTTCATTGTTACTAAGCTGCTCTTAGCAGATTAACAGCTGAACATTATGAATCTACTAATAAGCAAAGTAATAATGATTTAAAACTCTCTGAGTTTTTCGTGCATTCAAATTGCACTTTATCACAGATTTTTATGGCAGAATTTTATGCTTGAGAAAACACTAAAAATTTAGATTCTTCGATATCACAATCTTTATTTCAGAGATTGATTTGTGTTCAAACTAAAATATTTTTAAAAAACATTTCAGTAAGATTTTAATAAAATAAATAATATATTATTATTATAATTTTTTGCAAAATGAAGGTCACATTAATACTGTTTTGTAAACTTGTCATTTACTTTTGCTTTTCTTTAAATGTTCTTTATGCATATTTTATAGTTTTAAAAAAGCATATTTATAGATTTTATATGATTTATGTCGTTTTTTAAATGCCATACTTAGGATAAAAAATGAGGCATGTAATGTGTTAAGAATATTGACTTGAATCTTTTTAGTGTGTCATTACCAATCACATTGGAATTTTGTCAAATTATGCAAAAAGTGGACAAATATTAGCCTATGTAATTTTGTGTTTATTTAGGATATGGGAAATGCTAGCTATAAAATAAACATTACCAAGACAAAGGAATTTGCTATTTCATTCCTTAATATTAACATCACTGAATTCTATTAAACACAGTACATCATTTGAGATGTTTCCGTTTCAATGTATTAATAAACCAATATTAAAATAACTGATCACTGACCAATGTGCTGTACATTAATACAATTAATTTATTTATTTAGAAAGTCCATAAGCTCAAGTTGATGAAACACCCAAATATTCAGATTAGCTGCCTATATGAAAGCCCTTGAAGAGCAGGTCTGTTCATCTTTCCAGATGATGGACTCTATCTGTTTATTCTCTCTTAATACAGTCTCACCCAATCAGAGCGCTGAGAAAGGTGGGCAAGTGAGACCAAAGTAAGAGCCTCATCTCTTACATTAGAGCAGATGAGTCCTTGACTGGGCTGTTCTTTTTTCCATTATCTATTTGCCTTAAAACATAGTGCGACAATTACAGAACAAATTCATTTTCTCTCACAGAAGACAACTACTAAAGAAGTTCTAAAATAGAGAATTGTGAGTGTGTGTGTATTTTGAAAGTGTGAGGGAAGGGTGTTAAGACTGTTGATTCGTTTGTTATTTTATAATTTTTTTCCACGCTCTCAGAGGCACAGAACAGACTTGTCATATATTACCTAACATCCAGCATCTTAAAATAAACTGGGGAAAACCACATAATACACAGAAGTGCACACAGAGACCTGAAAACAGTGAAAGTTGCTCTGCATGTGACCTTTTTAATGTACTCTGAAGCAGGGGCATAGCCATCATTTCAGAAGTGAGGGGGACAGAAATGTTATATACAGTGGGTTCCTGAGCACTCTGGTGAAGGTTTTCGTCCAGGATATCCCTGTACTTGGCCGCATTCATCTTTTCCTCGATTGCAACCAGTCGTCCTGTCCCTGCAGCTGAAAAACACCCCCACAGCATGATGCTGCCACCACCATGCTTCACTGTTGGGACTGTATTGGACAGGTGATGAGCAGTGCCTGGTTTTCTCCACACATACCGCTTAGAATTAAGGCCAAAAAGTTCTATCTTGGTCTCATCGGACCAGAGAATTTGAGTTTTTGAGATAGTGAATTGGTGGGTTTTTGTTAAATGTGAGCCAAAATCATCACAATTAAAAGAACCAAAGACTTAAACTACTTCAGTCTGTGCACTGAATTTATTTAATACACGAGTTTCACAATTTGAGTTGAATTATTGAAATAAATGAACTTTTCCACAACATTCTAATTTATTGAGATGCACCTGTATTCAAATAGAAAACAGTTATTTGAAATAGCCTAGTAAAAATGTTTCAAAATTTGACTGTTTTGCTGTACTTTGGATCAAATAAATGCAGGCTTGGTGAACAGAAGAGACTTCTTTAAAAAACATTAAAAATCTTACTGTTC
>NW_015505233.1:6373669-6388178 GCF_001515645.1 Sinocyclocheilus grahami | reverse complement strand
TTATATACTACAAACACTTTTTTATCACATAATAAGGCAGAATAGTTTCAATACTGTAATAAATGCTATGTCAGTTAGCACTGCATTGTTCATATACTTTATTTATTACCTGGAGATGACTTGACAAACACAAATAAACCATATATTGTCACAATCATATGTTTAATGTCTTCATGTTTCCAAATGTTTCTGTTTTCTGTGAAAACAACTGTTTTCATACAGCGATAGCTGGACGCTTTTGTCCATATTAGGAATTTCCTCATATGACTTTCTGCGCGAGAGCACCCTCCGGCTACGAGTATGAATGAAACATGCACTGCACGCCGTGTTTAGCGCTCTGTGATGTTCATCTCGCCTTATTCTGGGTCCGAATAAAACATCAGATCATGCACAGACTATCCTGTATCTTTGAATTTAAATCTATATTTATTCACACCGGCTCTTGAAAACCTCTATGCGAACACACTTTCCCGAAAAAGTGCGGGGGACGAATTTACATGATATTAAAAGTGGGGGGGGGGACACGTCCCCCGCGTAATCTATGCCCCTGCTCTGAAGGTACTGTCATCAAGTCATCAAGTGTTGTTATCTGCTATACAGGGCTCATGCATTTGGGTATGTTTCAGGATTTGAATTAGTTTAAAAGCTTCCAGTATTTACCCAAATCGCCATTTAATCTCAGCTGAAGGGTATCCAGCTACCGAAGTAAATGCTTTAGATGATGCTAAAGATTCTCCACATTTTCTTTAAAAGCTATTCTGTAATGGACCTCTGTTCCATCAAACCTCTTTGATAATGTAACAAGCCTGAGATGTAGACCATAATGCAAAAGCCTGAAAGCAAAACATTAAAAATAGCACTTACATAAAAGTACTGTGACAACACCAAGTAAATTGATATATACATTCATTTGGACTAATTACTGATTGCTATTACCATGCTATTTATAAGGTATTCCAACACTGTACTTCAAAGAAACCCATTGAACTTTATCATTGGTGGTATGGGGGAAATAATGTTTACTTGTATTATTAATATATATATATTTTTTTTAAATACAAATACTTACTGCCCTTTACAAGTAGTTTGGTTCAGTTCACTTAATGTGACCTCGCGCAAAACCTGGTTGAGCAAATAAAAAGTGCAGTCTTCCATTTAATTAACTTCCCTAGAAAATTGTATAAAACAGAATATCCGGTTTACATTCATACTTCACACATTACTTCTGTATAGAACATTCTTGTTAACAGTGACAAAGTATGTGCTTATTCAAAACAAGTAACTACTTAAGAGAGGATGTGATTTTGGATGCAGCCGAAGAGAAAAACCTGCCATTTATGCTCTTATCGGCTATACTCCCCATTGAGGCAATGCTGAAAATGTAACATCTAGGCCTACTTGCGATACATTATGAATTGCGGTCAAGCATTCATTCACAGAACGGACATGTCAATGATTGGTTACAAAGCTCAAGCACCTCAAAAAAAGTAAATATAAATATAAATCTTTGATGCAACACTTTTATCAATTAGTTAACTGTATCAGATGAAATTGTAATCTAATTTCTTTATTGATTGACCATGCAGCCCTATTGTGCGGTCAGTAAATGGATGAAGCGCAGCTGTAGTCCTGAGGAATGCTGGGAGGTTGGAGGACTGATGAAATTCTTCATGGACGAACACCCTCATGTATTATAAGAGAATCTGTCATGAAGCGTTTGTTCTGTGGCCTCTCCTTTCCACGACCCTTAATGATGTTCTCTCCCTGCACTCCTCCTCTCCTCTCTTCCTGTGGCCTTGCCTTTCTCTAATTTTTCTCTCACTATCTCTGTTTCGCCCTTTCTTCTTTACCTCCCTGCTCCTTCTCTCCCTCTGTTTTCATGAATAGGCTCACTGAGGCGTCAAGTGCAGGACTAGGTCTGTGCAGACCTCAAAGACAGGAAGAGAGAGATGACAGATGAGAAGGAGGAGAGTTTGGGTTGACATGAAGGGTCATTGCAGTGCTTTCCTCTGAACTGTGAACATTCAGTGCTTATGGCAACAACAAAGTGGCAGAGTTCATAACGCTGTATGAACAACTGGAAAGGGCATTTCTTGTTTCAAGGTTATTGGCAATTTCTGAACTGGCTTGGGATAAACTGTTCACTGCATCCGTCAGATTATCAGTGGTGCTATAGTAAGAACATAAAGGAGAATCAATTAATTAGTTAATGCAAAAATTACTTTAATGATTTCAAATCCATTGTAATAAATGCCTGCTCTGAATTTATTTTTATTTTTTTTTTGCATTTGTATTGAAAACTTAAATCTCTAATAAATTACTCCATAACTGTTTACCTTTTTAAAGGATATTTCACCCAAAAGTTAAAAATCTACATTATTTTCTGTCTTCTGAGAAAAAACAAATGTAAAGAATGTTTCAACTGCCTTGGTCCATACAATGAAAGTCAGTGTTTTCTGGATTTTTTTTTCTCATTTTGTCTCTCATAGTTGAGGTATACCTATGATGAAAATTACAGGCCTCTCTCATCTTTTTAAGTGGGAGAACTTGCACAATTGGTGGCTGACTAAATACTTTTTTGCCCCACTGTATTCCTTTAACTTGGAATAATAAAGAGTATTTAATTTTTCATACATTTCATAAATATACATTTTAATATTCATTTAATTTGAAGGTGAATAAATGATGAAGCAATTTTCATTTTTGGGTCAACTATTCCTTTAACTGGGAATGATAGAGAAGAATGTTCTCTCATTGCTTACTCACTCTCATGTTGTTCCAAACCAAGAAAGAAAGAATGACTAAAACTGAAAGAAATGGGGAAAAAAATGTACTGGCTGATCTTTTTAATTGAAGTTATTGTTCGTTTCAATAAATCCTTTGATCTGATTCACCAAACCACTTTAACTCAAGACTCAGAGTGATTCCAAAGTTAACAGTTCCCTGTGGAACAACATCAAGGTGAATAAATGATGGTAAAAACTATGCCTTTAAGAAAGTTTTGTAAAAGAAAAGAAAAACGTACTGTTCTTTATTTATCCCCAAAGGCAAAGTCAAGTGCAAAACAAAAACACCATTAAACAAAGTAAAGTAACATGAGCTCTGGATGACTGGAACTGTGCATTACTACAAACCATCTCGGTTACGATTCCTCACAATATTCGCAGTCTGTATTGGCATGTAACCACTGACATGTAACCGGCTGGGCTTAACTCACAATGTGTCAAAAGGGTGAGTGAAAAGCCTAACAGGAAATGACAATGAGGAATGGCATCTTTGCAGTGCCACCTTGAGCTGCTGGTGTTGCATCAGACATGCTGTACAGGTGACACATTAGCTTGGCAAATCAACTGCTGCCATGGATACAGAGACTTTTGCAATCTCAGCCAGACAGTTAGCTAAGACTGGCATTTATATGATTCTCTAGTATGCTTTCATTAATAGAGAGAGAGAAAGAGGGATAGAGCAGATGTTTGTGCACAGTGAAATGTGACTTACTGTCCCTACAGGTACAATCTGTCTCAAACCTGCTATCAGACTCATTCCCCCCTCAGTGTTCTGAGCTAGTGTTCTGGTCCAGTCACACACTCACTGCAGGCATGTGTGTGTGTGTGTGTGTGTGTGTGTGTGTGTGTGCCAGCTTAATGCCTGTCATTTATTTAATAAGTTGCTGGTGATTATGAGAGAGACCCAGGAGAAATCTGACAGGAACGAGGATGCTGTTCTTTCTCAAAACCTGAGAGTTACAGGAACACTCAAGAGGAATTAAAGACACACATCTTTCTGCTCTATACTTGTGTGTTTGTGACTGTGTGCTAGATATAAAATGAAACAGGGTGCAAAAGAAAAGGACAGAAAGAAGCAAGGATGATAATGAAAAACAATGCAGAAAAAGTGAGGTTTTATTCCTTTCCTGTCTATACATTTATTTGTTTGTTAAGTATGTATATATTGGATAATGTACAACCAGATGGTCAGAATGGCAAAATAAATCTATTTAGGGTGATACAAGACCTCATGACCATGTCAGGAATTATTTTTTGAAACTATCCTGACAGGTAATACCATATTTGTCTATTATCCATGGCAACATACAAGTGCTACTTTCACATCTTTCTTTTTATATTGACACATTTAGCGTAATGTTACTCCTCAAAATGGTAAACTGCTTAGTGAAGTAAAAAAGGCATTTAAACCTTAAATGGCTAGAAGCCATTATGAGATACAAAAATAAGGGTTAAAATAGATAAACATGTTATAGTCCATAGAAAAAGTAACTTGGACTGCAGATAAAAAACTCCTGCGATGGCAAAGCTGAATTTTCAGTCTTTAGTGTCACATGATCCTTCAGAAATCATATCTAATATACAAGATTATTATCAATGTTAACAATAGTTTTGCTGCTTAATATTTTTGTGGAAATTGGGTTCTTTGAGGAATAGACAGTTCAAAAGAACAGCATTTATTTAAAATGAAAAGATCATAACATTATAAACATTATAAATGCCTTTACTATTGCTTTTGAACAATTAAGTGGGTTTTTGGTGAATAAAAGTATTAATTTCTTCCCAAGAAAAAAAAGTTAATTTTGCAATATTGCTTTAATTTTTGTCTTGCTATATAAAGTTTTAAGCAAATCTGCAACTAATATAAAATAATTTGCACTCAAACTAATATTTCATATCCATGTATTTATTTATTCATTAAGCTGCTGTGTAATATATGGGATAGCATACAGTCAAGACTGTACATTGTCCCTTACATATTTAATGTACTGTTTTAAAGAAGAATGCTGAGAAATGTCCCAAAAATGTCAATTACCTCCATTAAATATGCAGCACCTCTGGTAAGGCAGCATTAACAGCAGGAGTTCTTAGAGGAAAAAGTCAAACAACAATCAACAGATTTTGATCCTCCATCTGCTCACATACTTTCCCTCTCCGAACGCCGTCCACTTTTAGAGACTCTTAATAATGAGTAATTGGCAGAGCGCACTCACCAGACTCTCAGCTAATGCACCTGCTACCCCTGACTGTGTCAGAAAGAAAGAGCAGCGGGCACCAGATGTGAAGGCCGCATCCACCCCAACCCACAGCGTCACTTTAGACTGACCCACTTTCAGTTTTTAACTGTAATTGCTGGTTGGAAAAAAATTATCACATCCAAAGATGAGTCATACTGTAAATTATTCTTATTATTTGCTGTCCGAAAGCATGGGTGTGTCTCAAACCCCAACATCTGAACTGTTGCCTCACTATTTATTGATCGGAGATGAAAGAAAAACCATTGAAGAAAATGTGAATCAAACATTATTGTTTAGTGATGTTCAGTTACCAAGCAACAACTCCTACATGCATCAGCACAGTACCAATGACAGTCTGAATGGAGAGAACTACAGAAAATGATGGAATTGTTAGGATAGTAGGGATATACTGTACAGTACATATCATAATAAAAAGCATGCAGGTATATCAGAATAAAAATGTCATTCTCAGCTATTCAAAAGAACAGTTTATCAAGGAAGAAAAGGAACATTCTGTCAATATTTTCTTACCCTAATGCCATTCCAAACCTGTATGCTGTTATTTTTTGCATGTAACACAAGTGGATCATTTTTAAGAAATTCTTTTGCAGATGAAGAAAACTATCAGTGAATAATGACTTAAATTTCAGTCTGTTCCTCACTTAAAGCATCATAAGTCGTGAAAATTTTGTAAATAAAACACATAAATCGTATGCTGTTTTTATAGTGTTTTTTGTCTTCTTTTGACCTTGACAGCCCACAGTCACTATAACCGTCGATGTACAGGAAATATTTACATGAAAGTTCACTTAGGGAATATTTTACAAAGAGAGAAAAAATTGGGCTGAACTATTTATTTAAAGGACTAGTTGACCTAAAAATTAAATTTTTCCATTATTTACACACCATCGTGTCAATCCAAACCTGTATGACTCTTCTGTGGAACAGAAATAGTTATATAAATATTTATTTTGAAATATGTCTCAGTGTATTTTGTCCATAAAATGAAAGTCAAAAGGGTTCCGTGTAGTTTTGCACCTCAATGACTTCCATTGTATGGACAATAACAGTTCTTCAAAATAGAGCTGGACGATATGACCTAAAATCTAAAATTCGATTAACTTAGCATTTTAACTAGATTATGATTAATGAATGATTAATTAATTAATTTATTTATTTAATTGCATAGTTCACTGACAAGGTTTGTACTGTAAATATGCTCAATTATTAAAGGTGAGTACATTTCTTATCTTTGTGATTTTAAAATAATTGAAGGAAACAAATTATTTATGCTTATTTATTGAATATTTAAAAAAACTGAAAATCAAAGCACACATTTCTTGAAATGAAAACGTATTATGAAAAAGACACATTTCTGTTTGAATGTAACATGGATATTTTTACATTAAAAATATTTAAAGGGGTCCTATAATGCTTTTTCACTTTTTCAACTTTAGTTAGTCTGTAATGTTGTTGTTTGAGGATAAAAAATATCTGCAAAGTGACAAAGCTCAAAGTCCAATTCAAAAGGAGATATTTTATTTAACAGAAATCACTTTTCAAAAACTACAACAAACGACTCGTTTGGACTACAACGCATATTTTCCGGGATTTGTGATATCACAAATACAGACAAATAAGACGAGACCTGGTTGAGCTGCACTAGAGAAGGCAATGAGCATTATCACTGTCGGAGACACACTAGCTTTCCCAAGGCAGAAAAACTTAGAGTGGTTACAATCATCCGGGTTTAAATCGAGCTCAAATTGATTTGATTCTGACACAATATTTACACTGAAGCTCGCAGGCAGCTATGGTAAGGGGCATGACATTTCCCAACAAGGCGCAGTGTGGTGCCAATCACAACACACACTGGACCAGCTAACCAATCACAGCACATTTCGTATTTCAGCCTTCATTTGATACAGGAACTATTCGAGCCGTTCATGCCAGACTGGGGAGAGAGGTGTTGTTGTAATAATGTAAAATATGTGAAAAATAATGTGTTTTTCAAACAACCTAGTATGAGAGCCTGTTCTAGTACACCCCCAAAACAAAATCAAGACTTTGTAAAAGAGCATAATATGACCCCTTTAAAAAGCATATTTTTACGCTGCTTCAACTTGATGTTCCAGTTCTTGCTTCCATGCCGCTGACTGGACAGAGTCACGTGACTACACACGAGGCAGTATTTTTTTTTTTAAAGGGAAAGTCAGGGTTGTCAATTCTGGCTGTTGCCACGGGTTGTTTTTTTGGTCTGTTTTTTAATTAAAGCAATCACCCTTCCTTCCAGAAAAAACAGGATTGGGCTAGTTTTGAACAGCAATCGGGCTTGTTTTGTTTAGTGGACCTGGCAACCCTGAGGAAAGTATTAACAGGATTGAAAAAACTAAATAACTGACGTGGGAAAAGTAAGTTGATTAGAAGTTCTGAATTTTTGTTTCAATTATTTTTCGATGAATTGTCGAGGCCTACTCAAAACCTTCTTCTTTTGTGCTCCACAAAATAAAAAAAAGATGATGGTGGGTAAATAATAATAAAATTTTTATTTTTGGGTCAATTATTCCTTTATTAATATAATATCAGCAAGTTCACAGTTAGGAAAGGGGGAGAGGATGTGACATGTGGCCAAGTATGGCATCTCATACTCAGAATTTGTGCTCTGCATTTCACCCATCCAAGAGCACACACACAGCAGTGAGTAGTGAACAAACACACACACCGTAAACACACACCCGGAGCAGTGGGCAGCTGTTTTTGCTGAGGCAGGGCCTTGCTCAATGGTCTCACCTCAGTCGTGGTATTGAAGGTGGAAGGTGGAAGGCGCTGTACATTCACCTGCCCCACCTTCAATCCCTGCCGATACCGTGACTCGAACCCGTGACCTTTGGGTTACGAGTCAGACTCTCTAATATTAGGCCACGACTGCCCCAGTTAGCTGCATATGAATGCATTTGGATTTGTTCATAGTACTTGCTGGTTTGTGTTTGTACTCAGGGGAATTTTATTATTTTATTTTTTGAGAACTCTCAACCATCACTAATTGCACACTCCTCTGAGCCTTTCTGCAGCTTTTAAACAAGCAAACATCACAAGCAAAGTTTCCAGAAAACAGGCCAGAGGCAGAGGATGGGGGATGTGTGCGTTCTCCTCGCAAATCTCAATTTATCAGCCTTGCGCTCGAATTTGGTCCTCTGCCTATGTTATGTGCTCATCTGGACAAGGACTTTCAGATTTCGGATACAGCACGGCATCAATAAAGAGCTCTAAAGTGCTCTCTCACCTAATAACAGACTCTATGTTAAACAAGGGTAGAACAGCCACCTGAGACTCTCTCAGTCCTTAGTAACCTAGCAACCAAAGCCAACACAGTTTCCCGCTCCGACCAATGCGTGAAGCTCATGGAAGTCCTAAGTCAATCGTAGGTGAGGGGAACTGTGTCTCATTACCTCAGGCGAAGAACGAGATGTGTAACCTGAAAGCGTGTTTGTGTAAGTGCTTACCTTTCACATGAATGGGTTAAGATGCAAACAGAATAAACCAACACAAAAAAGCATTGAGATGACCGTTTCTGATCTAGTTGCCATGGTGATATTCAGAGCTGAGGTGGTTCCTGAGTGTGTTAGCATCTCTCATTGCATATGCTAATTTAATATGATAACACGCAAACACTAAATGCTAACTCCTCAAAAGAAGCCTGGCAGTCAGAGCTGATCTGAATCCTGCATGTTTAATAAAAGATCTCTTCATCTTCTCAGATCGCTGTTTCTGCCAAAGATCTTCATGCCTGAGGGAGCTGGACCTGAGCCAGAGGTTAAACCGAACCTGTGTTAGGCTGCCATTAAAAGAAACATTAAAGTGAAGTTCAGCTAACAGCCAGCGGCAACTGGAATTGCGCAGCACTTTACCGCTCCATCACACAATTCAGCAGAGATCCACAACACGGCATACAGCTGAGCAGCTGGAGAAGCGTCAGTGAGGGATTTGCCAGGACAGGAGATGGTTTTATCTGGTACTGTGCGAGAAAGATAAGCTCGATGTATATTGTACATTCAAGGAACATACTGTCTATACAGTACAGTAGGGGTGTGTGCTGTTTGGCTTGGAATCAAAAATGTAAGCCAATCAGAAACACCAGTCGAGAGCTGTCACACTGCTGTTCAGCCAATCTCAAACTCTTGTTATCTACTTAGACCAAAGAGTCAAGGTTTGGCTGGTTAGCAAAGTCCAGTTTACTGGACTGAAGAATTTACTGTTTTTCACATCTTGATTTGTAATGTGAATTAAATAGACTGAAAGTCAGTATATGGAAGCAAAAATCTCATTCATTTCCTCCCTAGGGGAACAATGACTAAAAAACCTTTAAAGACAGGCCTACTGTGAGCTACAAGATTAATCAATGGTATATGTTTTTTTGCAGCCACCAGCCTTTTTTTTTTTTTTAAATCATTCTCAACAGGAAGCCCTGGTGAAAACGTATATTACCTATAATTCTGCCAAAGACACTCCACCAATTAGAGACTTAAACCTAGCTAAGCGCCCCAAAAACATTTAAGGTACAGTCACACAGTCACACACTTGATTTTGTATTCGTATGTGAGCAATAGAAGATTGATATGTCACGGCATGACCTGAAAGTAATTGTGACATGATGTGTAGTCAAGTGCACATATATAGCAGAGCAGTGAACACACACCTTGGACACACATCCGGAGCAACGGGTAGCCATTTGCTGCTGCACCTGGGGAGCAGTTGGGTACCTTGTTCAAGGGCATATCAGTCATGGGTATTGAAGGTGGAAGAGAGCGTTGTTCATTCACTCCCCCCATGTACATTTTCTGCTGGTATTGAGAATCGAACCCGCAACCTTTGGGTCACAATTATTTCATGCTTCACTGGATTGTAGTTCCGAAATCAAGGCTGCTGAAATAGTGCACGGGCACTGTTGCACCCTTTTGGCCACACCCAACAGGAAGTTGAATTAGAATGACAAGAGGAATTTATTGAATGATAATTCAAGTCATTATACTATAAAAACATCCTGTAAGTTTCAGAACTCAAAACTCTCTTGTTAGTCTAAAAACAGCTTATATTGAGGCCAATCTGCCAAAACGACAGCTTGTGGAATGTACCACTTTATGATGTAATAGTGTGGCTAAACACCGCCTCCACAGAAGAAGATCAACGCCTGCTTCGACATCACTGCCTGTTTAGCCCCGCCCACTGATTCACGCATGTAGTGTAATAACGAGAGCAGCAAACACAGGTCTACATAGAAACCAAATGATAAAGAGGATCTGAAGACAACAAGAGGCTGTGCAGTGCCAAGATGTGGAAAACATCTTGCATTGACTTCCTTCTGATCCCAACATTAGGAAAGAGTGGATGAACTATAGAATTTTTTTTATTTTTAATCCAGACCACGTCAGTAAGAACTTGGACCTTTTTTCACTTCATTTCACCGCAGATTCATTTACAAACATAGCACAATTCGAAGCAGGATTTTCAGAAAGATTGAAACTTAAAGATGATGTTGTGCCGACTATATTGGATCCAACAATAATATTGCAACACACAAGTGTGAGTAACTGTTTTCATTATGTGGTCACTATTGCTTTGTCTGTAATTACAGACCATTTGATATGTACAGAGTATTTATGCATTTTTAACCTAAATTACAGCAGCTTCCATCTTTGAAGGATGGAGGCTGTCAAGCATACACAACTTTTAGCCAATCACAGCAGTGGGTGTTTACTTCAGAGTATACATAACATTATAAGGGGACATCAGATAACAGTACAAAATAATAAAAGGGCAGTTCATGACCTCTTTAATTCATACAAATTAATTGCATTTTTGCAAGTTAACTGCACAAGTGTAAAGACTGGCAGTGTACTGGCTATAGTGAAGGGCAGAACTTCCGGGAGGCCTCCGGGAATGCTAACGGATAGCTTTCGCCTGGTATTATAGGCCTCCTTGGTTCAGACAAACACACTTTGAATGCTTTAGTAAATCGAGCCCACATGGTACTGGACATATTACAATATAGTTGTGTATAGCACTGATGAGAGCCCTTCAACCCCAGCGCACACACAGCTCTGTGTTGTGGGTGTCTCCCACTGTCTGTACAGATGTTCAACAGGCTGGTATCGGTGAGCCCTGTGGATATAAAACTACTCAAGTGCAGTGAGCCATACATTCCCCTAGTTGACATTAATCCACCGCCTACATAAACACACACGTGAGCATGTAAAGATCAAATACCTATATGCTTTCTAATATGCCCAGGTGCACAAATAAATACTTGCATATTGATTCAGGCTGCATGGAAAGGGCCAGTTTTAGCTGGTCTGGTTTGATGGCTTTAGAAGAGGTTTTTTGGGCAATGCCATCTCACATTTTCTGATCCCGTTGCCTACTTTTCTCCCCATTATTTCCTCTACTCTCTCTCACTTTCCTATACATAATAGTGTCAAAAAGGCAAACATTAAACAATAAAATAAATCTCAGTCAGGTGTGAAAGCTAGCCAAGTGAACACTGTCTCTGAAACGTTTCTAATGCAAATAGTGCTGTTGACTTTGAGAAAGACTCTAGAAAGGACATGCAAATATGTTGTTTGTTTGAATAAACTTGGCAACTGCTCTGGGGGGATTCACATTTGGTAACAACTGATTTAAATGTACCACCATATTTCATTTGATGCAAATGAAAACAAGGCTGTGAGGGATAGAAGTACAGTTCAATGAGATGCACTGGCTGCTTCACACTGCCACAACAAAACACGTTATGTCTTAAAAATATATATTTTACCCAAAAATGTAATAATGTAATTATTTACTCAACCTAATGTTGCTCTAAACTAATTTTTTCAATTTTTAGGAAGAATTATTGCACAGTTTTTGCCATAAAATGACATTTCATAGTGACCACAGCTGTCAATCTCCAAACGCATCAAAAAAGCTGTTTCATAAAAGTAGTGGTTTCAGAAATTTGAAGCCACTTTATGGTGCTGTTACAGATTGTCCTTTTGTAGAGCTTGTCAGCCCCTGGTCACTATGAACTTCTTATAACATTTCTACCTGCAGTATTTTCAATGGAAATATTAACAGCATATGGTTGTGAAATGACACGAGGCAGAGTAAACAATACCGTTTTAATTTCTGGGTGAACTATTATCTTAACAATAGTCTGAATCCTTCATAATGTAACAGATGAATCCAGCATTATACTTGTTAAGCATATAAAAGAACCTCTCCAAACATAATGCCAGAAAACTTTCAGATCTACCGCTGTGCTATGATATTAGCTGCAAACCTGTTAAGTGTAAAAGCATCCATTAGCCTGGGCCCTGCAGTGGTTCTGGTAGAACAGGCAGCATCTGTGTGTGCTCAGACACATCCAAGAGGCCGTGGAGAGATTAACAGTCTTTGCTCTGCCATGATTAGTGCTAACAGCCATGTAGCTGCACACAAGGCTAGCATCTGTTCCTTACAATGGTGCTCAATTCAGCTTCAGCTGGATTCATTAAAAAAGGGTTTTTCCATCATTTACTCTGGCCCGAGAATCAAAAGCTTTTTTGGAAACCCAAATCGACTATGACTCTGTTAGAAAGTGTTGGTTTTCTGCAGACCAAATCACTCAGCATCAAAATAAAGGAAAGTGATGTAAGAGGAGGGTGAAGTCAGTTTGATATTAAATATGAAGTAGGGCTGAACGATTAATTGCATTTGCGATAATATCGCGATATGAAAAATTTAGATTTTTCAAATCGCAGAGGCTGCGATTACAGGGTCACGTGACAGGCGAGAGTAAAGAGGTGTGTTCGACTTGAAGATCAGATCGGTGTATGGCATCAAAGTAAGGCGAGAGAAAGCATAAGGAGATGTCCGCGCTCTCTTATAGCTCTCTCAGTGCTTTGATGACACACCCATCGGTCTAAGCAGCGCTGCTTCAAGTCGAGCGCGGGCCATCAGCAGAAAAAGAAAAGAAATAAGTAAACAGCCAAAGGACGTAACTTAGAATGGGAGATGGATCGGTTTGTGAAAGCGAAGAGAAAAGCCATAGCCATAAAACTGGTCATTTAAAAGCTAAATGCAGAAAATATGATGATAATGTTTAGTGAAATTATTTGGTAGTCTAAGGGGGGCGCAACCAAAAAAGTTTGAGAACCACTGGTCTAAAGTTAATAGACAGTGTTTAAAAAGTGCAGTGCACATGTTTACATATGTTTATTACAGTGACTTGGAATAACCTAAAGTAGTGTGGTAAAGCAACAGACTTGTTTTTATATTTCTGTAATCTACTTTAGTTTGTGTGATTTGTTACTGACTTTCATATGTTTACACCAGGCTTATTTGTCAGTGCTTTATGTTGTCATAATTATTACATGCTTACAAGGTTGGAAGTTCAACAAATCAGTCAATATACTACTGTGATTGTAGTTGTTAAATAAAAATGTCATTCATATCAATTCATGCATCACCTAATTTCATCGTAACATATAGGCCTGGCCTACAGAAAAGAACATTTATGTTTAATCTATCTAATAGTGTGTTGGTCATACTACACAATGATTTATAGCTTGTCTTTGTTGAATAATACAGAACATAAAGAGCTTTAAAAAAAATAATTGCATATTAAATCGCAATCACAATATTGGTAAAAAAAATCGCAATTAGATTATTTTACAAAATCGTTCAGCCCTAATATGAAGTGTCGCTTTCTTTGGGAAGCGGAGCAATAATCCCTTAATGCGGTTGGCCACATGATATGATTTAAAGATATTCTCTGTGGGAGTGAATCAGAAAACAAATGGAGTCAAGGTCTCTTTTCAAAGACCATTTGGTGCAGTTTGAGCCTGGTGACCGACATTCATTTTCCATTTGAAAGGATAAAAACAGTGTCATTTCAATCTACTTTAAAGAGAAGAGAGCAGCACAGGATTATGGGCACCCAAAGGCCCCAAATGGTGAGATGTTTCCATCACAGTTTTACAGAATGAGTGAATGTCTGGCAAAATCAAAACTCGGATCTTATCTTTTGATTAAGCTGTAGTTATTACAAGGGATGCACCGATATTACAATTCTGGATGGTTCCGATAAGCCAATAATTATTTTCATGTTATTCTATATTTTTCTAAATAAATAAATTATATATTATTAATTATATATATTGTTTTTGTTTACATAATATATGTACAGTGGGTACGGAAAGTATTCAGACCCCCTTACATTTTTCACTCTTTGTTATATTGCAGCCATTTGCTAAAATCATTTAAGTTAATTTTTTTTCCTCATTAATGTACACACAGCACCCCATATTGACAGAAAAACACAGAATTGTTGACATTTTTGCAGATTTATTAAAAAAGAAAAACTGAAATATCACATGGTCCTAAGTATTCAGACCCTTTGCTCAGTATTTAGTAGAAGCACCCTTTTGATCGAATACAGCCATGAGTCTTTTTGGGAAAGACCCAACAAGT